>NC_053024.1:272323597-272520278 GCF_003073215.2 Triticum urartu | reverse complement strand
TGGCATAATTTCAATGTAATTCTTCTTACTTGTGATATGAATATTCAGATTTGAAAGATTCAAGACAAAAGTTCATATTGACATAAAAATAATAATACTTCAAGCATACTAACTAAGCAATTATGTCTTCTCAAAATAACATGGCCAAAGAAAGCTATACCTACAAAATCATATAGTCTGGCTATGCTCCATCTTCACCACACAAAATATTTATATCATGCACAACCCCGATGACAATCCAAGTAATTGTTTCATACTTTTGATGTTCTCAAACCTTTTCAATCTTCACGCAATACATGAGCGTGATCCATGGACATATCACTATATGTGGAATAGAGTGGTGGTTGTGGAGAAGACAAAAAGGGAGAAGATAGTCTCACATCAACTAGGCGTATCAATGGGCTATGGAGATGCCCATCAATAGATATCAATGTGAGCGAGTAGGGATTGCCATGCAACGGATGCACTAGAGCTATAAGTGTATGAAAGCTCAACAAAAGAAACTAGTGGGTGTGCATCCAACTTGCTTGCTCACGAAGACCTAGGGCATTTTGAGGAAGCCCATCATTGGAATATACAAGCCAAGTTCTATAATGAAAGACTCCCACCAGTATATGAAAGTGACAACATAGGAGACTCTCTATCATGAAGATCATGGTGCTACTTTGAAGCACAAGTGTGGTCAAAGGATAGTAGCATTGTCCCTTCTCTCTTTTTCTCTCATTTTTTTTAATTTGGTCCTTCTCTTTTTTATGGCCTCTTTTCTCTTTTTTTATTTGGGCTTCTTTGGCCTCTTTTTTTTTTCCGGAGTCTCATCCCGACTTGTGGGGGAATCATAGTCTCCATCATCCTTTCCTCACTGGGACAATGCTCTAATAATGATGATAATCACACTTTTATTTTTCTTACAACTCAAGAATTACAACTCAATACTTAGAACAAAATATGACTCTATATGAATGCCTCCGACAGTGTACCAGGATGTGCAATGACTCATGAGTGATATGTATGAAAGAATTATGAACGGTGGCTTTGCCACAAATACGATGTTAACTACAGGATCATGCTAAGCAATATGACAATGGTGAAGCGTGTCATAATAAACGGAACGGTGGAGAGTTGCATGGCAATATATCTCGGAATGGCTATGGAAATGCCATAATAGGTAGGTATGGTGGCTGTTTTGAGGAAGTTATATGGTGAGTGTATGATACCGGCGAAAGGTGCGCGGTATTAGAGAGGCTAGCAATGGTGGAAGGGCGAGAGTTCGTATGATCCATGGACTCAACATTAGTCATAAAGAACTCATATACTTATTGTAAAAATCTACAAGTTATCAAAGCAAGGTATTACGCGCAGGCTCCTAGGGGGGGAGATTGGTAGGAAAAGACCATCGCTCGTCCTCGACCGCCACTCATAAAGAAGACAATCAATAAATAAATCATGCTCCGACTTCATCACATAACGGTTAACCATACGTGCATGCTACGGGAATCACAAACTTCAACACAAGTATTTCTCAAATTCACAACTACTCAACTAGCATGACTCTAATACCACCATCTCCATATCTCAAAATAATTATCAAGTATCAAACTTCTCATAGTATTCAACACACTCATAAGAGAATTTTATTATTCTTTTTGTATACCTAGCATATTAGGATTATTTAAGCAAATTACCATGATATTAAGACTCTCAAAATAATTTAAGTGACGCATGAGAGTTCATCTATTTCTATAAAATAAAACCACCACCGTGCTCTAAAAAGATATAAGTGAAGCACTAGAGCAAATGGCAAACTACTCCGAAAGATATAAGTGAAGATCAATGAGTAGTCGAATAATTATGCAACTATGTGAAGACTCTCTAACATTTAATAATTTCAGATCTTGGTATTTTATTCAAACAACAAGCAAAGCAAAATAAAATGACATCTAAGAATAGAAAACATCAGGTGAAGAAGCAAAAACTTAGGATCAACCGATACTAACTGATAGTTGTTGAAGAAGAAAGGTGGGATGCCAACCGGGGCATTCCCAAGCTTAGGTGCTTGAGACTTCTTGAAATATTATCTTGGGGTGCCTTGGGCATCCCCAAGCTTGAGCTTTTGTGTCCTTAATTCCTCTCATATCACGGTCTCCCTAAATCTCAAAAGCTTCATCCACACAAAACTCAACAAGGACTCGTGAGATAAGTTAGTATAAACCATTGCCAAAACCTTATCATACTCTACTGTAGCAAATCACTAAAATTATTATTCAACATTTCATACTAAATGCCTCTGCATATTTAATAGTCCTATCCTCAAATATAATCATTAAAGAAGCAAACATATGCAAACAATGCAAACATAACAGCAATCTGCCTAAACAGGATAGTCTGTAAAGAATGCAGCAACATCCATACTTACCTAGCTCCACAAATTATGAAAGAAAATTCCCACTGTATTAAATTTATCAGAGCTTAATATGCAAAAGGTTTCAACATTGTATCACATTCTGAATTTTCTAGGGCATTATTGCAACAGCGGTAAAGTTTCTGTTTTCAAACAGCAACATGTGGACTTCTAAAATAGGCATAGTAAAGGCTATCAATGCCACTTTTATTGAAATAAAATATGCAAAACATTGTTCTAAATAACATCAAGCAAATCCTAACAAAATAAATTGATGCTCCAAGCAAAACACATATCATGTAGTAAATAAAAAAATATCTCCAAGTAAAGTTACCGATGAACGAAGACGAAAGAGGGGATGCCTTCCGGGGCATCCCCGAGCTTAGGATCTTGGTTGTCCTTGAATATTACCTTGGGGTGACTTGGGAATCCCCAAGCTTAGGCTATTGCCACTCCTTATTCCATAGTCCATCGAATCTTTACCCAAAACTTGAAAACTTCACAACACAAAAGTTAACAGAAAACTCGTAAGCTCCGTTAGTATAAGAAAATAAATCACCACTTCAAGGTACTGTAATTAACTCATTCTTTATTTATATTTGTGTTAAACCTACTGTATCTCAACTTCTCTATGGTTCATAAACTATTTTACTAGACATAGATTCATCAAAATAAGCAAACAACACAATGAAAACAGAATATGTCAAAAACAGAACAGTCTGTAGTAATATGGATCAAACGTATACTTCTGGAACTCATAAAATTCTTAAATAAATTTCTGGACCTGAGGAATTTATCTATTAATCATCTTCAAAAATAATTAACTAAATATCACTCTCCAAATAAAAATGGCAGCAGTTCTCGTGAGCGCTAAAGTTTCTGTTTGTCACAGCATGATCAACAAGACTTTCCCCAAGTCTTCCCAAAGGTTCTACTTGGCACAAGCACTAATTAAAAGCACAAACCACATATAAACAGAGGATAGATGAATTATTTATTACTAAAAAGGAGCAAAAGGCAAGGAACAAAAATAAAATTGGGTTGCCTCCCAACAAGCGCTATCGTTTAACGCCCCTAGCTAGGCATGATGATTTCAATGATGCTCACATAAAAGATAAGAATTGTAACATAAAGAGAGCATCATGAAGAATATGACTAGCACATTTAATCCTAACCCACTTACTATGCATAGGTATTTTTTGAGTAATCGACTTGTGGGAACAATAATCAACTAGCATAGGAGGGCAAAACAAGCATAACTTCAAAACTTTAAGCACATAGAGAGGAAACTTGATATTATTGCAATTCCTACAAGCATATATTCCTCCCTCATAATAATTTTCAATAGCATCATGAATGAATTCAACAATATAACCAGCACCTAAAGCATTCTTTTCATGATCTTCAAGCATAGAAATTTTACTACTCTCCACAGAAGCAAAATTCTTCTCATTAATAGTAGTGGGAGCAAACTCAATAGAGTAACTATCATGGGATTAAAAATTGAAATGAAGATGACAAGTTTCATTGTTATTATTATTCTTTAAAGCATACGTGTCATCACAATAATCATCATAGATAGGAGGCATGCTTTCATCATAATAAATTTTCTCATCAAAACTTGGGGGACAAAAAATATCATCTTCATCAAACATAGCTTCCCCAAGCTTGTGGCTTTGCATATCGTTAGCATCATGGATATTCAAGGAATTCATAGTAACAACATTGCAATCATGATCATCATTCAAATATTTAGTGCCAAACATTTTATAGATTTCTTCTTCTAGCACTTGAGCACAATTATCCTTTCCATCATACTCACGAAAGATATTAAAAAGGTGAAGCGTATGAGACAAACTCAATTCCATTTTTTATAGTTTTCTTTTATAAACTAAACTAGTGATAAAGCAAGAAACTAGAAGACTCGATTGCAAGATCTAAAGATATACCTTCAAGCTCTAACCTCCCCCGCAACGGCGCCAGAAAAGAGCTTGATGTCTATACACAACCTTCTTCTTGTAGACGTTGTTGGGCCTCCAAGTGCGGAGGTTTGTAGGACAGTAGCAAATTTCCCTCAAGTGGATGACCTAAGGTTTATCAATCCGTAGGAGGCATAGGATGAATATGGTCTCTCTCAAGCAACCCTGCAACCAAATAACAAAGAGTCTCTGTGTCCCCAACACACCCAATACAATGGTAAATTGTATAGGTGCACTAGTTCGGCGAAGAGATGGTGATACAAGTGGTATATGGATAGTAGATATGGGTATTTGTAATCTGAAATTATAAAAACAGCAAGGCAACGAATGATAAAAGTGAGCGTAAACGGTATTGCAATGCTAGGAAACAAGGCCTAGGGTTCATACTTTCGCTAGTGTAAGTTCCCTCAACAATACTAACATAATTGGATCACATAACTATCCCTCAACATGCGACAAAGAGTCACTCCAAAGTCATTAATATCGGAGAATGAACGAAGAGATTATGGTAGGGTACGAAACCACCTCAAAGTTATTCTTTCCAATCAATCCGTTGGGCTATTCCTATAAGTGTCACAAACATCCCTAGAGTTCGTACTAGAATAACACCTTAAGACAAAAATCAACCAAAACCCTAATGTCACCTAGATACTCGATTGTCACCTCAAGTATCCGTGGGTATGATTATACGATATGCGTCACACAATCTCATATTCATTTATTCAACCAACACAAAGGACCTCAAAGAGTGCCCCAAAGTTTCTACCGGAGAATCACGATGAAAACATGTGCCAACCCCTATGCATAGGTTCATGGGCGGAACCTGCAAGTTGATCACCAAAACATACATCAAGTTAATCACGTGATATCCCATTTTCACCACAGATATCCATGACATGACATATATCAAGTGTTCTCAAATCTATAAAGACTCAATCCGATAAGATAACTTCAAAGGGGAAACTCAATTCATTACAAGAGAGTAGAGGGGGAGGAGAAACATAAGATCCAACTATAATAGCAAAGCTCGCGATACATCAAGATCGTGCCAAATCAAGAACACGAGAGAGAGAGATCAAACACATAGCTACTGGTACATACCCTCAGCCCCGAGGGAGAACTACTCCCTCCTCGTCATGGAGAGCACCGGGATGATGAAGATGGCCACTGGTGAGGGATCCCCCTCCGGCAGGGTGCCGGAACAGGGTCCCGATTGACTTTTGGTGGCTACAGAGGCTTGCGGCGACGGAACTCCCGATCTAATCTCCGTTCTCGAAGTTTTAGGTTACGTAGGTATATATGGGTGCAGGAGGTACGTCGGTGGACCGAAGGGGGGGCCATGAGGCAGGGGGGCGCGCCCCTACCCTCGTGAGCTCCTCCTTCATCTTCTGACGTAGGGTCCAAGTCTATCCGGTAGGTTTCCTTCCAAAAATAACTTCTCTAGTTGATTTCGTTCCGTTTCGACTCCGTTTGATATTCCTTTTCATCGAAACACTGAAATGGGCAAAAAACAGCAAATCTGGGCTGGGCCCGCGGTTAATAGGTTAGTCCCGAAAGTAATATAAAAGTGGATAATAAAGCCCAACATTGCCCAAAACAGTAGATAATATAGCATGGAGCAATCAAAAATTATAGATACGATGGAGACGTATCAGTCCACCATATCCCCGACCATGTCGTGGTAGTCCTTCAGCATAACCGCGCGTGGTACTGCGTTGGCAGAACCAGCAGGGCTAACCCAAGGCCAAACTTCTGTGATGGGGTCGTGTTGAGGCACATCATTTAAGGGCACCCTAGCAGGAGGGCCCACCTAGAGTTCCACCTATTGCGGATCCACCACTCGCTGCAACACGCCTTGTGGAGGAACGCCTTGGTTGTTCATCATGAGCTCAATGAACTGGTCAAGCTTTGACGCCAACTGCTCAATCGTCTGGCGCTGGCTTCTGACCTCTTCTTCTAGAGACACTTCTTGTGATGCTACTTTTTTTACAACACTTGGGCCCTGGGTGCCATCATCGGATGGCTTGGCAGCAGGATCTTGGTCCACAAGGTTATCACCATGATTCACCATGCGAACGGGCATGGTGTGGAGGTCTTCATCACCTCCCTCGTAATCTGACAAAACCGATGAAGCTAGTTCATGGTAACGAGGGGAGTGCGGACGACTCTCCAACGATGGCGAGGACGATGAGTCAGAGAAGCCTTCATCACCATCAAGGTTATCTTGGCGTTCTCCATCTCTGGGAAACCCATCCGTCACCCCTTGACGGGCGATGTATTTTAATCTTGTATTGGCCCCTAGCCGGTTTGCAACTTGTCGTCGTCCTTCAAGGTCTTGAGGAAGCCTTGATGTAATGTCAGTGTAGTGACGCTTGTATATATCTTCATTTTCTGAAGTGCTCCCTGCACCTAATGAGCCTTTCCCTGTTGTCAGAGGAAGACACGTGGCCCTGGATCTTGCAGCTTCTTGCGACGTCGATGAGCTCATCTTGGCATCACCCTCTACACCCCTGAGCCATGCACGAACAAGGCCAAGGCGCGGTAGGAAGGTCCTCTGGAAGTCCGCCTTTGGGTTCGGCACAATCTCTTCTTCAGAAGGATAGTCGAACTCCTCGGTGATGGCGGGAGGTCGCCATCCATTACTTGACCCTTCACTTGGCTGCACTCCAAGAGTACCGCACAAGGCAAGGTTCTACTCAGTTGATTCCTTCGCTTTTTCAGCCTCCTGCTGAGCTTTGGCTTCTCCATCTTGGTCCGTCCTTTCAGAGGGAACAAGAGAAACTCTGTGGGAAGTGTTTCTTCTTGTGGGAGGGCAGCGTTGGCTGCACCATCGGAAGCTACTTCGTTGTTAGAGGAGAACGTAAGCTTGGCTTCTTCAACGCCTTCCATCGGTGTGGCCGTCGGCGCTGGCATCTTCTGATTCTCTAGTGGGGGTGCTGGTGCAGTCGCCTTCACCTGTTCATCATTCTTCTGGGGAAGGGATGAAGAAAGCACCACCTGGCTTCCTTGATCAATGCTTCTCATGGACGTCTTGCGTGGTTTCGGCGCCAACCGGCTGAGCAGGTGGCTATACCGCTCATGCCGCTCCAAGTCGGGGGAGATGCGAAATTTGATCCTGTCATTTTCTTGAACGACACCACCATCGGGTCGTAAACATACCTGAGTGTGTCGAAGGACTAAGTCCTCAAGTTCTTTATAAAGAACATGGGGGTTTCTCCGACGCCTCTCGCGCTTGCGCTGATTCTCCGCTGGAAAGATACCATCCCTTTGCACCGGTGGCGTGCGTAGGAGTATTGGTGCAGGGCGTCTCGTGGATGATGAAGTCCTGTCCGTCATCGCCTGCAGTTGCGGCCGATCTCCCCGCCTAGTAGGTGACGAAGGTCGTGGTGGAAACGTCTGTCGCAAAGGTTCCCGTGGTTGCCACTGTTGAGTGGGCCGAGGGTCCCTCTCATCGTCTTGATGTTCCCGCCTGGGAGGTGACGAAGGTCGTGGTGGAAGCGTCTGTCACAAAGGTTCCCGTGGTTGCCACTGTTGAGTAGGCCGGGGGTCCCTCTCATCGTCTTGATGTCTGGACCATCGGTTCCAACGTGTAGGCATGTTGGGATATCTCCGTTGTGGGAAGTGTCGAGTTGGTGAAGGTTGTCGCCAAGGCGCCAAAGTCTGGCACTCATGTTGAGGATGATGGATTGGGGCTTGACGCCTCACCCTTCCCACAGCTTGAGTCGATGATGCACTTGGCGCCGTTGGATCTTGGAGCCTCCTCTGGATATTGTTCATCTGCTCCTGGAGTTGGCGAAATTTTCGCCGTAGGTTGTCATCACGTGGCGCGGGTGCTTCATGCCGAAGGGTGGAAAACCTGTTGTTGTTGGGGAGAGACCTTCCGCCGACCTCCGAGTTGTGTAGACATGGTGCCCATGCACCCCTTCGAGTGTCGCCAATGTTGAGGGAGATAGTAGGGCCTGGTAGAACAGGCTCTTTGCATGAACGCCGCTTCCAGAACTCTTTCATGATGGCGCATCTTACTAGCTCCTTGACCTTGCATGGCTCGTTTGCCCAATCATCAGGGAACAATTCATACGGAGGGACTAAGGTGCTTCGATAAGTGAACACCTTATCAGCTAAGTCCATGGCGCCGAGGGACCAATCCTCCTCCGGCACCGTGCTCTGAGGGATGCGGGAAGCTATCTGTTGGTGTAGTAATTGTACCTTGTGGTACTTCCTCCTGTAGTTGCGTAGGGGATGAGGGCTATCCGACAAACAAGCGTTTGCCATGAGCCTACGCAAGTCATGCGACATAGCCTCCAAACCCTCGAGAAGCTCAACCTCGGTACGCCGTGGTGTTGGTGTCAGCAGCTCCGAGTGCGTAGTCGCGGTAGGGGCATGGAGGGATGCCGCACTAGACCGCTTGTTGGCGGCTCTGGTGTGGAGGCGTTGAGCTGACTCCACATCTCCTTTCATATCCGCCCTTGTCGATTCCTTCAACAGGGAGCGTGCCTCAAGCATTAGCTCGCGACGCTCCTTCTTCATCTTGGCAGCCTCCCGCCTTAGCGCCTTCTTCGACTGCACAGTTTGAAACTGCACAGGATCCTGGGCTTGATGGATGTAGACCTTCTCGCCAAGATCAATGACGACCATGGGCGGCATCGATCCAAACTGGATCATTACCGGCTCCGAGTTGCTGCCACGGAAGATTCCACCTGCATGAAAGGGATCTTGATGAGCGGAAACCCTCGCCGACGCCTTGTTATGCAGCATGTTGTGCATGTTGGGAGACGAGCGAAGACGATTCAGACGACCACAACGTAGCGAAGATGGGAGGAGAACCAGGTCCCACCGGGCGTGCCAATTTGTTTGACACGAGAAAAATCTTATGGGCACTCTGTGAGAAGGGAAGAGAAGGAATGTGGATTTCTCTCATGCGCTGGGGAAAAGAAAATGCGGGCGTGCCAGTGTACCGTAGTACACAAAGAAAACAAAGAGATGGGAACATTATATTATTAATCTCAAGGATAACAAATACAATTCCCGATATGCGCTCCGTGGCCTACTAGCGCGGCCCGCCTGACTAGCGTTGTGCGGTCTCCTGGTTCCCGGGGCCTCGGAAGGCTCCCGGTTAATTACTCCCGCGGGTTGCTCCGCAAGATACCTTCGATTAAGCAGTGTGGTCGTCTTCATCGTCTTTGCTTCACGTTCTCCATGCATATGATGATGGTGTGTGTAGGTGCGGGCAGCGGCAAAGCCCGTGTCCTCGTCGGTACACGTGCCGCTCAAAACATGGCTTTGTGCTAGCCACGTCCGTCCTTGCCGTCGCGCCTCGTCGGTCTTGATAGTGTTGATGTAGTCGGTATTGGGGTAGCATGGATCCTCCTTGGCTCGGACTTCCTAACGATGTAGCAGCTTCATTGGGGTACGCAAGGGGTTGCCTCGCGGGAGTATTCTTTTGTGGAGACTGTCGTCAGTGTAAACCCAACGCACGCTCGCATCGGCATGGCCGGTGTAGTTGGTGTCTCATCTTGACTAGACGCCGTGGTTATGGCAGTCTACGGAGACAAAGACTCCGCCTCACGAGGCCGTGAAAGGTAACGTCTTAGAGGGGCGTGGTTGATGCCTCGTCTCAACTAGACGCCATATTTGGTGGTCTGCCAAAACAAGGATCACGCCGCGGGACCGAAGAAAGGTAACATGATGGACGGGCGTGGCTGATTCCCCGTCTCAGTTAGATGTCGTATTTGGTGGTCTACTAAGACAAGGAGCACGCTGCCTGTATGACGACGAGACCTATGCAACGAAGGGTGCTCCCCGTCTCGGCCGGACACCGTATTCAGTGGTCCGCCAAGATAAGGGAAACACATCACAGGGTCGAAGAATGATGACATTGAGGGGAGTGATTGATGCCATGTCTCAGCTAGACGCCGTATTCGGTGGACTGCCGAGACTATGATCATGCCGACTGTACGCCGAAACCTTTATGCCATGAAGGGTGCACCCCGTCTTGGTCAGACGCCGTATTCGGTGGTCCGCCAAGACAAAGGCGCTGCCTCACGGGGCCGAGGAAGGTGACTTTGTAGAAAGGCGTGGTTGGGCCCCGTCGTTGGCGAGCTCCGTCTGAACTCAATGAACGGCTTGGTGTGGACAAACTCAAGCGATGTTGGTGTAATCTCCTTGTTCGATGAAGTCCTCTCCGGTGCCGGCAGCGGGATCGAACGAGCGTTGTCTTCGACGATGAGCACGTACTACCCAAGTAGTGCATGCATGCTGGATGTAAGGGGGAGACAAAAGAAAAGAATTAGACATTAGTCTCACCTTTCGGAAACATGACCTTTGCGTTCATCGCCATCGGAGTTCTTTGCGCGGATGAGAGTATGCCGAGTCGCCGATCTTCTGCCAACGTGCGTGTCTCCTCCCTGCGTGAGTTGCGTGAGTTGTGTGCTTGGGTTTTGTCGTGCGTGAGATCTGCGTGCGTGAGTTTCTCTCATGGGTTTGCTGCCTCCCTCCAATGTTGAGACTTTGCCTCTATATATAGGCGCCCGGCTGGTGTAGAGAAAAGGAAACTGAGATTTCTTGGTCCGTACTCTTGCTTCGTTCGGCATGTCACCTTTCCTTTTGTATTCGTTTTCAAATTTTGGAGACTCGCCGATTGTGTATTGCTCCTCATCCAAGTTGATGCGTAAGTTAGGAAATCCCAATGCCGCTTCTACACCTTCCTTCTGCTAAAAACTTTCCATTTGAGCATGCAAAAAGAAGTGATTACCCGGTTGCTGATGGGCCTGCCTTTCATTGGATAAATACGTGTGCGTGCTAGCCGGCCCGCAAATACTCAAGAAGTACGTACGCATGCGTACATGATTGCAGAGTATAATCTACCAAAATACATGCATGTATGCTACCTTACGTGTTGCATGCAAAAAAGGTAACAAAGACCAGCTAGTAGGAGAGGGCTAATATACAGGTACACGTATATGCCTGGTTGAGTATTGCGGTTATTCGGATATGTACTCGCGGGCTTGCCGGCGGGCTAGATACCCGAATACGTACATATAGTGTATAAATACCAAGTGCAAAGCAAGGTAGTCACGTACATGCAAAACCTCCTTTTTAAATTTTTTTTGAACGAGCATGCAAAAGGTACGTACATATAATAATAAGCCCAATCTCAAATACATTACCTGCACATTACCTGTGCCAAAAAATTCTTAAAGATAATCATTAAATTGCTCCGTGAAGTACTCAATCTCAAACACATTGAACGGATGTATACAAGGCAATTTTACTTCAACTTTTCATATAAGGAAGCAACATCCTGGACGTAATCCAGAGCTCCCGGTCAGTCCGATCAAGGCTCTAGCACAAGTCTTGCCATGTATGTGTCATGTAAGCTACTATAAAAATAAGACCCTGGGTAGCGTCCAAGAGCACACAAGTTCGATCATCGCCCACGACACATCCAATCTGAAGAGAAAAAGGTACACCTTTGTTACATCTTCTCTGAAGCTAATGCCTCGCCTTGACTTTGCGTGTTCTGTGTGCATGCCCAGTAGATACACTTGTATCTTTTGTCTCCTTCTAACTTTGTATTTGTTATTTCACTCGTATCATCAGGACACCATGAGACGGGGCGAAAAGTCGAAGAAGTATGGATCGAGAGATGTTGAAGGCTCGACGAGCGGCAGCAGGAACGGCAAAGACGGCTCAACTCCTCCACCACCTCCAAGCAAGTTGGGAAACCATTCCAAGGGCGTGGAGTACACACGTCACCGCCGTTGCCAAGTGCCCCGCCGCTTGTACTGAAATCGCATAGCTCAGCGCCACGGACTACGCGTAGCTACCCGAACCGCAACTCAAAGAATTCTGACGAGACATCCATCTCCCTTGATACCGACGCTCCACCACTAGGGAACCTGGAGGTAAAAAGAATAATAAAGAAACAGAGCTCGCATGAATGTATTTTTTTCCTTACTTCTAGGTATATCCTGTATGCATGCAGGACAAGTTTGACGACGTGTTGCCGTTCGTGCCTATGAGCCGCGGTATGGAACAACTCCTAGACAAGGTGATGGAAAACATGGACCAAGATGAGCCGGCCACCAAATCCGCACCTCCGGTCAGGTCTAGTTCGGTGGCGAAGCACACGCCCCCGGCAATGAGTGATCCAGCTGCGAATTCTTCCACTATGGCAGGAAGCGATCTCGTCGTAAAACCCGCCTCCCTGGTGACCAAGCCCGCTTCTTTAAACACATCAACAGGCACCCCCGAAGTGGACAAGAAGAGGTCATCGGGAGCTATCAATGACAAAGATGTTGGGATAACTGCAAAGAAGCCAAGGACGTCTGCTTGCAGTACGTGTATAATCCCCCCGCCACCCTTGCATGAATTTTCTTTTGATGCTTTCTTGACTCGTTCTCTTTTTGTCGCCTTTCTAGATGTCTCCAGCAAATCAAATAATCTAGAAGGCTTTTATTCCCCTGAGGCAAAGGAACTCCGTGTATTAATTGAGCAACACCAGAATATCCTTGCTGGAGAAAACACTCTGCTCGAGAAGCTCAGAGTCCATCCAACAAGTAATATCTCAACGCCAAGCCTTGTTCTCCCGCCCGGAATAGCAACAAAGTACATCTCAATAGGACTCAAAGATATACAAGAGGCGCTAAGGGAGCAGCCGATCAATGAGGAGCTAACCATCACGAAAATAGAATATGCGATAAGTATGTGGAAGATCCCGTATGCGAACGAGGTCCCACCGGACCTCGAGATTCTGATTCGCCACCTTGAAACAGTGGTGGCTCGTTTGGGCGGAAAAGGTGGTCTTGGCACTTCCCACACATCGGCACCCGCGCCGGCGCAAGTTTCATCTCTGTTGGAGAAACTCGATGCAGCTCATGCGGGGGTCACTCAAGGACTTCGCCGCTTCGAGAAGGAAGGGCCGCACCTAGAGGGACACCTTGCCGACCTCGCCTCCATCTGCAACAGACAAAATAAATTGGCCGAAGAACATCGGGTGCTTGCTGGCAAACATCAACGGCTTGCCGAGGAGTACAAGGCCCTCTGTGAGAAGGAAACCGAGATGGCAGCATTGGCTGAAAAGCGCACAGGCCTCCTAGCTGACATGATGACTTCTAGCTCCCGCCATCTTGAAGCTCATGAGGATGCAGTCCAGAGTTCATCACAGGTTGCCGAGTCGTACGCAAGACACTGTGCGGAGGCGGCTGCCTTCCTGGCCGCCGGCGGGACGCTTCCGCAGATCGCGACGATCCTAGCATACAAAGCTCCGGAGTGAGGGAGCGGACTAGAGATCATAGACTGCTCTGCAAAATCCGCACTTAGTTCAAATAGGTTCTATCTTAGTTAAATATAATTTGTTTTAGCTCGTCCAGAACAAAGTTTGATTAGTCCCAGTGAACTTTTGTATCATCGATCAATAAAATGATAGCTTTTGTGATATATCTCTTTTTTTACTTTTACTCGCCGGGTCTTTGCTTCATACTGGCCATGGAACTGCGTTGTATCAGCTTCCAACAACGGTGAGGCTAGCTAACCACAGCCTCCCTGGTGTATATGCTGCAGTCCTTCCGGCTCGTTGGACTCCACCAATACTTGATGTAACAACTTCGACTTGTCTTGCACCAGCCGCAACACTTTCGAGTGCACGTCTAGACTTCAAAAATATATCCATCAATCTATCATATGCGTGGGTGTTCGTATGCTTATTTGTATGTTCGTCGTTGCAGCTGCAACGTATAACCGAGGAATATATTTCCGCTGTACATATTGCTGCCCTCATGCATGCTTGTACGTACGTAGGCAAAATTACCATGCACCATGTACAAGATTCAATCAAGAGATTAACTATTTCGTGCATGCACTAGTTCACCATGTGTGTACATATACTCTTCCCTGTTTATCCTGCACCCTCGAAAATTCCTTTTCGTTCAAAAAATAAAAATAATAAAATAATAACAATTAAGCGATTAGTCATGTAAGAGAGAAGAAAAAAAGTTGATCCGTATCTTTTTAGTACTTATTTAACTTCTCCTTTTTAGTACAAAACTTCGTCAAACACCCGCGGCTTCGCCGGCCGCGCCGCTGCCCACTGCCGCTCTGCTGCTGCTGGTGCTACCCTCGCCGTGAGCGCCCACCCTCTGCCGCCGTGGCCTGCGAGAACCGTCGCCGTCCACGCCTCCCCGCAGCGGCGTGCTGCTGGTGGCGCTACCAGCGCTCCCTGCGTCCGCCCGTGCGTGGGCATAGCCATGGCTGTGCCACCGCCACTTGGGCCAATCCCTTTTAAAAAAAGATAGAAAAGAAATTAATAACCAAAATAAATAAATAAAATATGATAAATAGTTAATTAATTATTTGGACAATTAACCTAATTAATTGGTTTAGCTAGCCTAATAGCATATGATAGTGGACCCCCCTAGTTAAACTAAACTCTTGAACATAACCCTAGACTATGACATGTGGCCCCACCTTGACCAGTTTGACCAGTCAAAGTGCTGACTATGTAGCACCTTGCCAATGACAGATGGCCCCCACTGCACTGCTCATGTTTGACCAGTCAAATGTTAACTGCTGAGTCAACTGTTGACCTGGGCCCACTGTCAGCCTCTAGCACACACTGATGGGTACACTTTTGGGTGTATTTAGCATTTAGTTCTTATAATATTTTGAATTAGTATTAAATCCATAAATTCAGAAAATAAATTAAAACTTTGAAAATTAATATAAAATAATACGTAACTCGGATGAATTTTTTTTATACATGACACTACTAGGAAAAGGCTAATTAGTGGCGCACCTATTTTGGCCATTAATGGCGCACTATAGGTGCGTCACTATTATCACGCCACTAGAAAAATTGTTAGTAATGACGCACTTCTATATGGTGCGCCATTACTAAGTCAGATAGTAATGGCACACTTCTACGCATACTAATGGCGCACAATAGGTGCGCCGCTACTATTTTTTTTCAAAAAAAAATTCGGATTTTTTTTCGATTTTTTCTTAATCTCAGGTCACTATGGCTTAATCTCGGGTCAATATGCATAATCTCAAGTCAAATCGCACTAAGTGGTCAAACTTCCCCGAAGGTCACCCATCCTCACACTACTCCAGCCCGAGCATGCTTAACTTCGCAGTTCTATCCAACCCCAGCACCACCTCACTTAAGAGGCACTTGTTGATATATCTATCATATCAATCCTATTAAACCTTGTTGATATCTAGGACTTTGTTCATGTTCATGAGTGTGATGAAATTTTGAAAAATATTTCAAACTTCCCGGTCATATTACGTATCATATTTTGAAAAAAATATCCAAAAAAAATTTGAAACCAATTTTTTTTTCTGTTACTAGTGGCGCACCTAGCTAATGGTGCGCCACTAGTAAGTTTGAATTTTTTTCCATTTCCCCCCTCTAGATCTTAAAAGCCCTATATCTTTTATTCTGTTAGGTTTTTGGTGATTCTGGAAATCTTGAACGGGGATCCCTCTGTTCAATTCGGATCTAACTTTTCGAGTAGATGATATTTCATATAAAAAACTTTTTAATCCGAGTTCGTATGCAAAAGTTATGCCTATTTTACTAAATTCCAGAGAGATTTTGCAAATAAAGTCAAAATTCATATTTGTACATTTTCCCAACAATTAGACCACATATCACATGGGAAACTTATTTTCTTTTATTTTTTTGACATTTCTGTCTAGAGTGTATTCGAGCCCTCGAGGCCCCTGGCAAGTAATATAAAGCTTGTATTATTTTAATTTGTGTCTAGAGTTGTGTTGTGATATCTTCCCATGAGTCTCTGATCTTGGTCGTACACATTTGCGTGCACGATTAGTGTACGGTCAAATCGGGGGCGTCACACCGGTGCAACTGCGCGTTCGGTTGCCGCTGCACGGGCCGGAGTAGATGCAAGTGCAAGTGTTGGTGTAGGCACCGAAGCCGCTGCTACTGCCGGAGATGGTGCTCCTTGTAGAGCTGGTGCCGGTGTCGGAGCAGGTGCCGGTGTCGATGCCCGATCCTCCGGTAGATCAGCCTGATCCGCTGACGTGGTCGGTGCCCAATCCTCAGCTGGATCAAACTGAGCTGCTACCGCTGCCAGAGCTAGAGCAACTTCCGGTGCTCGATCCGTTGTTGAAGGTGGTACCGATGTGCGAGACAGCGGCGATCGTGTCTGGTCTGCTATGATCAGCTTTCTAACTTGACTAGGCTTCATGACCGTGATTCAGTTTTTTTCTTCATTTCTTTTAAACGCGAGAAGGACTAATTGTGGTGTTTGTGTTAAACCAAACTGCAATTCATCATAGGGATTCATCTTGTACTCAGACAACAGACTAATCCAATTTTTTCCAGTAATATAAGTGATGGACAGTGCCTTCATTACTGACACGACATAAGAAGTGCAACCTGCAAAACTAGCCATCGTAGAGCAAACTAAACGGTTTATTATGTGATGAATGTCACATGGGAAAACCTGCATCGTAAAATTGCAGGAATAGAAAGAAAACATGACATTAAATCAATAAGACTTAGACAGTAAATCGATAAGATTTACTTGATGTGACACGAGTGAATCCTTACCAGGAAATCACTATGTTGAAGTACTAAACAGAAGATTGATCGTCCAACTACGGTGGCATGCAGGGGCCCCGCCTACTCCCACAAGCAGGACAGTCCAAAGGTCGTGACAAATCGTATGGACCGAACATCCATACGACTGAAAATCCTGGTGGGTGCGATAAACCCTGCGATGGATACAATTATTGGAGTGTAACCATAATTGAGAAACCGTCCTCACAAAAAGATGATCTGGATACTTCAAGATATACAGACTGAATTGAGTGAAAAGACATTAACATAGACCGTTCTCAGGACTGACCACACACCAAAAGCGGCAGTACTAATAAACAATACAGGGTTCACCAACACAAATCAAGTACTGAACAATAGTACTTACTACAGACAAGCAAAGTTGCACTAATTAAACTCTGCAGACTATTTCTTGCCACCAACCTACGGGATGCACCCCACATAACTGACTAGGCCATGGACTTCGTGAGAGATGTCTACATGCACCATCACCATCTTGTCAACCTTGGAGAACCTGACAGAGTGGTCTTTCCACTCATAAACATGATCATGAAGACAGGCCGCATCAGATTTGTTGGGAAGCTTTACAAGAACCACACCCTTCGTAATCGAAGGCACAACCAGGAAATTGTTGTGAAGACGCGTGACAACAATGCTACAGGAAAACACTAGTTCAGGACACGTGGCAACAAGGACACACCAGCTGGATAGTTTAGCAGTAGAACTCATCCTCAGGTCTTCCAGTTCACATGGCATGACTTTGAGAACTTCATCTCCACCACGGACTTGGTTCTAATTCAAACAGAAACCATATTTTATTACTACCTCCATTCAGAAATATAAGATGATTTTCGATATTATACCCCACTAGCAAAAAAGCCCGTGCGTTGCAACGGGTATAACTAAGAGTTCATATGGTATTTGAGAGTTTACCTGTCAATGTGAATAATATGTTTTCTCATTTTAAGACTCATAAGGATCCACTTTATGAAGACCCCGTTGTATTTCAAAAGTTTGTAATCTTCTTCTCTGATACTAAAATCCACTCCTTTGACTTGCTCTAAAGAAATTAGATTGTGTGTAATAAGTTGTTGATATTCAACAATCCTGCGTTGAAGTAATTACACAAATGCAAACATTTATCGATCCTTTTATGCATAAATAATTATGCATCATTTGCATACCTGTAGCAGCTACAAATAGATCATATATTAATTCCTATATCTCCCAATCTCCATTATCATTAATGCATATTTATACATTCCCACTTAAAAAATATGATGGCCAGAAAGTAAAAATTTACAGTTGTTGGCGCTCTTTTATTGACACGGTGCCGCCCGTAGTACGAGCACACCCTCCACGCTAACATGACCACTTCCCAGACATTATCAACGGGCCTTGATGGGGATCATGGTTAGGATACACAGAGCTGCATGATATATGGTACAATGGAAGGGAGAGCTCTCCCCTCCCAGGGGTCGTGCGGGGCGAAACAGGACGCAAGCAAGATCCATTACATGCAGAGTTGAGGAATATCTTGATGGTCAGCAAATACCCGTGAGCCCTAAATATCTTCTCTCTTAAGAATTTATTTTCAATATTTATCTCAATTTTAATTTTTATATTAGATAATGTATTCGTGAGATGTGGTAGGCACGGATATATACTTCTTTCGTCCTAAAATAAGTTATGGTGAGAGCACACGGCTTGGCGTCATCCCGCCACTCGGAGTGCGCGCGGCCGTGGTGGCTGGCCAGAGCCAGGGCTTCGTTCGTTCCCTTCCTTGATTCCTTTGTTCCATTTTCTGATTTCTGAGGCTGCTTTCTCTGCGGAGTTAATTTCTTCATTTTCTTTCTTTGGAGTAATTTCTTCGTTCCCTTCCTGATTTCACGCCTGCCTATTGATTCTCTCAGTTGTACAAATATAAACCGGTGAGATTAGTCATAAACAAGCAAGGTGGGATTATTTTAACTTTTTTTTGAGGCAATGGTGGGATTATTTTAACTGAAAAAGAAGGTTAGGCTAGGGCATAAGTGACGTGCGAGACATTGCATGGGGATGGGCCAGATCAAAGAAAGGCCCAGGTACCCGGACTGAAAAACAAAACAGAATTTTAGACGCCAGCCATTAATTAGTACCACCTCGCATATATGTTTTAAATTCAAACTGAAAGCGTAAAATCACGGGAAGAAGCGTATTGTGACGGTGAACCCACGAAGTCAATCCGTGCTTTATTATTAAGGAGAGATATATGACTACATATACACACAGAAATGAGTGAACAAAAACACTAGAACATGTCTTCATAGGCATGAGAGAAGAGGGATTACTTGCAATATCCATAACACAAGTTACTGAGGCAAATATACCCTCGTCAAAGGTAGCATTGATGTTCATAAAGTACTCCCTCCGTCCCAAAATTCTTGTCTTAGATTTGTCTAGATACAGATGTATCAAGTCACATTTTAGTATTAGATACATCTGTAACTAGACAAATCTAAGACAAGAAATTTGGGACAGAGGGAGTAGTTGAAAGTAATCTATAAGAAATCAGTGTCAACCTCTCGCATGTTTTGGTCAAAAGAGGAATTTAGAACCGTCATTTGGCACACAAAAATCACATGCAAGATCACCCAGAAAGTTGTACTACTAGTACTAGTACTGCGTGTTAGATGAAAAAACACGATCAATATCGAGAAAAAGATCATCAATAAGAGATATTACCTGGACTTGCTTAATGAGGGATCCCGGAGAGGGGGCTTGGACAGGACGATGGCTTTGAGCTTCTCTGTGGTAGTCTCCGTGGGGTGCTTGCGCTTCTTTGTACCATGAGCCTCGACGGTTTTGGCCAGAGCCATAGACATCACTTCGGCCGGTGCTCCAGCGTCCATCAAGAAACTGTTAAATAGAAATAAAAGAAAAGAAACCATAATCACAAACCCAAAATATGAAAAGAGAGGGAGTTATAGGGTCAGTCTCGGAGTTGCAAGACCGGGCCTTGGTCAAAATCAACACCATTGATGCGCTCACCTTTCCTTCTTTGGGAGAGAAGAACAATGGCAGAAGTAGGTCAGGGTTTTCTTGAAGAAATGAGGAACAAGATGAGGGAGAAGAGAGGGTTGGGTAGAGAGGAAGCTGAGAGAGAAGAGTGAAATGATGGTTGCTTCGTCCTTCCAACTTACTGCTGGAAAGGAGGGGGTTTTGTGTTTTGATGGCTCATTGGGCATTACTGCCGCGCTTCAATCGGGGTAGTCTACTATCACTCTACTACGGAGTAATTTAGTGCATGGCTGGTGGACCCCGATGCTGGCTGTCGCACACGTCGGCGAAAGTGAGTAATTTAGTGCATGGCTGGAGGAGGATCTGCATGGTAGAGCGTGTCCACTATTTTTTTTGAAGAAAAAAATGATTACAGCAAGCGTTTCCACTCTAACGCTGGACGAGTGCGAAACAGGGCAGCCAGTTGAACATACACAGTGCTCCTACTACATAATCTTGTTGCTAGTGTAGTAAGATATGACGACAACAAATGATGTTGTGCGCATGTCAACTGTATGAACAGTAATGTAGTAACATAGTACCGCTTTCTCGACTGTCCGGTCAAGAATGAACGGTGAGATGAATGTTAACAGAACTAGGTCTACAGCACAGGGAGAGTACGATGCTATAGTACTCCACGAAACATGAACCATATGAAGCACGAATAGTGTTAGGCAGGGTGTATGAAGGGTGCATGGGATGGGAGCAAAAGTTCCCTTCTCGACCCACTTTTGGGTGTTAGGCAGAGTGCATGAAGGGTGCATGAGTCCACACTAGTAGGTTAACACAAATACATGAAGAGGAAACAACTACTCCGTCTAGGTGTGTAAGTCATCTTACGTTCTGCACTGCGACCAAGGCGGAGAGGAAAACGAGAAAACTTAATGTCTTTTTGCTAATTAATAGCATTGCATGCAATGAACAAACCACTACATGTCATGTTTATTAGTCTCAAGTCACTGAAAGCATGCACGACCCACGTCTGTTATTGGTTGATATATCACAAAACAAGAAACGGGGAGGGGGTTAATGTACCGTGCCTAAGTGTTTTGGGATTATTTGGTTTTTGTAAGGTGACTTACACACTATATTGAGATGAGAATGCAACCAAACACACCCACACGCTTTGTGCTACAGTGATTGATCTGCACCGTCTGAGTTTGATCGAACGGTCATGTTGCGCCGAGACATGGACATGCCCATGCAGAGGGCGCCTAAACACCACCAAAGTCCCTCTGCTTCTCAAGGTGCACGACGTTGGTGATGCAGGGGGCGAAATGGCTGAAAGGCAATGCAATCTACGAGAAGGCGGATGGAGCCAGTCGAGGAGCGGGGAATCTTTTGGTTTTCACCATGGTAAAACACCAGTCGACGACTTCTCACATCAGGGAGCAGTGGGTTTTACAGGCGTAGTCATCGTGACTAATTGCTGTCACGCCTGCTCTTGTCAATCAAAAAAATTAAAAATCCTGCCACGCCTGCTCCCGTCAATCAAAAAATTAAAAATCCTGCCGCACTCAAACACCAGAGCAATGTCGCGGTGGATGTTTAAGTTTACCTACCGACAAGTAGATAAAAAAGGGGTGAAAAAACAAATGTGGCGGCGGCCTAGCTAATCGGTCGAACTAGCACAACTAGCTAGCCACCATGCTTCATTGATGTACTCGGCGAAAAGTGGTCTGTCGTGATTTGACGACTCATTTATTTACTTGCTTCGGCGAAAACGTGCGGTAGGGCGTCCCACGTCAGGAAGAATATATGCGTGCACTAGCCAGGAGGACCCTAAAACCGCGCGGTAGGGTGTGCCATGTGTCGGCACGGAGGAAAAATGTGCGTGTAAAAATTGACTGTATCAGACATAGTACCTATGGTTCGACCTCGGGACCCAGCCAGTCGGTTGAAAACACCCCACTAGCCACACAGCTTCATCATGCTAACATGGCATGGAGGATAAGTGTGGTTAGCTCTGTCTCGACCAGCCACAACATCTCTTGTTGTAGACGATTCTTCTATTTTCCAAGTTTTTTTAGTTGTAATAACACCACGGGAAGATAGCGCCGCTCTTCGTGTGTGCCCGTGCAAAGGATAGACAATGGAGAGAAGAGAGAGATCGCAGACCTGGGACCCACCAGTAAGTGAGGCAACGGTCATGCACGTGTAGATGAGGCACTCCCTCTACTCTACTCAACGTAATACGGTATAAAATCAAGTTATGGGACAAAGCCAACAACCATTGTTGTTTCAGGCTATCGACTTACACTTTGTAGTCCAGGTTGCCAGTTCGAATCTCATCTTTCAGATTTTTTAGTTTTAGGTTCAACTTTGATTAATGAAAAGTGGGACCCCCATGTGTTGTTCCGATATTTCAGTGTAGGACGGTTTTTTGAACAAACACTTTGCGCGGTTAGACAAGTAACGGCACAAGTTACACGTTTTTTGCAAGTTTACAAACAAAAATGACAGCGGCATAGAATATCACATCCACCCTGCAGCTTAGATGCTATGGTGATATGAGTTTTTACACCGTTGGAAGTGAGATCCAATGGCTTGGGAGTAGTCTTTGTAATTATGCGCAATTTCCAAACTCTCCAAAGGTTTTTTGCAAATAAAACATTCAGGCCTCGTGTGTGCCGCTGCATCTTGGATCCAACGGCTCCCCGTTGCTCATATTAGGTGCTCCCCGTAGCTTAATTACCCGCTACGGTGATATGAGCATCTAGGTCGTATGATCAGTGATCAGATGGCACATGCATAGTACTTGTACTTTCTGCGCAATTCCCAAACTCTCTCAGTCGTATATTGCAAAAACATTCAAACCTCCTACTATGGGCCGCTAGATCTGCGTGAACTCGTATCACCATAGAATCTACGGTGCGGGAGCACCTCATATTCTCCCATGCGAGAAAACATAAGGTGTTCTCGTAGCTTGGATGATACGGTGATACGAGCTTCGAGGTCGTTTGATCTAAGATCCAATGGCATCTGAGCAGTCTTTGTGCTTGTAAGCAGTGGCCAAACTCTTTGGGGGCTTTTCTGCAAAAAACAATTCGAACCACCGAGGAGGCGTTTGGTCACAAATCCAAATGCCCCGAAGAGCTTGTATCACCAAAGCATCTAAGGTGTGGTAGCACATGATATTCCTAATTACAGGAGAATATGATGTCCTCCTTCATCTTAGATGCTACGGTGATACGAGCTCCGAGGTCGTTGGATATGGGATCCAAGGGCATCTGAGTAGTTTTTGTACAAATTGTGTGCAATTCTCAAACTCATCAAGGTTTCCTGTAAAAATATTAAGACATCATGTGAGCTGCTATATCTCAGATCTACAAGCTCCAAGCAACTCGTATCAGCATATAGCATCTAAGGTATGGGGGCACATAATATTATCCCGGGGAGGAGGGGTGGGGGTGCACAACCAACCGGTGGTTGGGAGGGTGGGGACAAATATAATCTGAACAACCCTAAATAGAGCTTCACAATTTTATCTAAGGTCGAGGGGGTGACCCCCGGCAATCATAGCTCCGCCTAATTAAACACAACATTTGCATGTACTGTAGTACTAGACTTAATATTCATGTTTTAGTTTCATGTTCATTTTAAATATTGAATTCAGGACCATGCATGTCTTACGTTTTACTCCCTTCGTTCCTAAATATTAGACTTTTTAGAGATTTCAAGTGGACTGGCACATACATATGTATATAGACATATTTTAGAGTGTAGATTCACTCATTTTGCTCTGTATGTACTAACTTGTTGAAATGTCTAAAAGACTACTATTTAGGAACAGAAGGAGTATTTTTGAATTCGTGTCATACATGCATGGTTCGGAAAAATAGATGCACTATACTTATTGGATTGTTGTTGTGTTCGTGTGTGGGTGTCTCTCTCTGTGTGTGTGTGTGTGTGTGGTCATATGCTTGATACATACAAAGTTTTCTCACCTCCATATTGTTCATATTTTAAATTTGAATTTGCATTGAAAAACTTAGCAGTGATACCATGAAATGTGAAATCCACGTTGAGATCACTATATCACAAACTCACTCTAATTCAACAACTCGTCATAAATCAATTACCATGTTGAGATTAGTATTTGCAAGGAAAATACGGGCATTGTAATACACAAAGATTCGTTCGGCAACTTGAAAGGTTCCTTTCATATTCTCGAATGGTAGGACCCAACGGCATACCAGCCAGACCTTGGCTCGTGTTGATCCTAAACAAATAAAAAAAATAAAAAACCGGGCTCGTGTCCTTCTGGTGGCGTGCGCGGTACGCACATTAGGCAACCCCAACCAGTCGAGCCTCCGTGTTTCGAGTCGAAATATCTGGCGGCCAGAATTCCAGCCCTAGGAAATTCCCCACATGTCCCTGGTCCATAATGACTACCGATGAACAACGGAGGATGCCTTAGTAACTAGACAACGTTGTGTTCAAACAAAAGTAACTAGACAACGTTAGTTACTGTGCCAAGCACGGTTCAATTCCCTCGGTCGCCGCTCGCCAAGGTCACCCATCAACTGCATTGCCTAGTACTACTACTACACCAGGATGAACACAAAATTGAGCCTGTTTGTTTGTGCCTAGTACTTGAGTTAATATATCAGGCAATGCACTGGTATGGAGGGATTATCCTTTTGCTCTGCATATATAACTTGTCTGAAGTCTAACTAAGCAAAATGTTTGACCAAATTCTTTCTTAAGAAATACAACAGGACAGATGTATAGCTTGAAAATTTATTACATGATGTAGGTTATGATATTGTTTCGAATCCTGGATCTTAAATTTCAGAAAATCCAAAAGTGACCATAAATTCTTGAAACTGAGCATGTCACATGATATGGCACAAATATTACTTCATAATTTTTTCTTCAATTTGAGACAAGCTGCTTATGACAAGTTGCACAAATGAAGAGCCAAGGTATTTTGGAACAAAGACCTATCATGTTAAGGCGAACACTTTCACTATTGAAACCATGGGCGTTTATGTGCCGCCACGAGTCCTGCTTCTCATCGGCAGGTGCCATCCGAGCAAGCGTGTGAGTCGACGGGAGGCATGCGAGCAGACCGCGGCGCTGGCTGACAGGGAGGCGTGCGAGGAGACCGCTGTGCAGGCTCACCGGGAGGCAGCCCTTTGACCAGGCTCTGCCACCCACCTTCGTCCCAACTGCTTCCACTTTTAATGTTGCCGGCGCCGCAGTTTAAAATCAACCCCGCACTACCCGGTATTGCTACAATCTTCTCTCTTCCTCTTCGATTCTACTGTCGTCTACCTCCAACCAGCCTGACCTAAACGTACGCCATGCCGCATCACGATGGTTTGCCCTTAGTCTTCCAGTTTCCCGAGGAAGACACCTAGCCGGAGTCTTAAGAACATAAGGCGCTTTGGGACGAGCTTGAACTGGCCTTGCGGGAAGATGCCGCACCTGTCCCTGCTCCCGTTCTGGCTCCCATCGCCCCGACTACACCAGCGCCCATCCCCGTGGCATTAATGGGTTGGGAGCCGCACATTGTCTCCGAGCTTGATGCCACGGGGTTCCACGAGGTCCCCGCCGACTTTCACGCGCTCGTGCACCTGCCAGCGCATGCGCCTCCGCGTGCACTGACGTGCACGCCCGTGCCAGTGCCCGTGCACCTGCCAGCGCATGCACCTGTGCGTGCATTGATGTGTGTGCTCGTGCACACAAATGTCTCCGCCGCGCCGTTGACAGCGCTTGTCCCCGCGCGGGTGCCAGTGCCCCCCTCAGCGGCATGGATGGCGGCCGTCGCCCGCTTCCTTGCACCAACGCCAGTCGCCTCCTCCCGCCAGTTGACTCGCTCCTGGAGACCCATGTCCAGAACATTTTGGCCTTCCTTGAAGCTAGGGCCAACGTTCAGGAGTACGCCAACAACGGCGCAAGACGCCGCCACCGCCGTTGGTCAGTGGCCCGACGACACATAGAGCACGGCAGAGGAGCCGCTTCCCACCGCAAGACGCCCCCGCGGCCGCCACATAATATAAATTTGCCATGAAAAACGTTTGGATTGCCATGCTTAAAATCTGAACGTTTATTATTTCCGTTTATTTTAGATCGATTGTCGTATAATTTAAAGTTGGAGTCAGACTGAACGAAATCTATGGTTTGATCGATTGAATGTTCTGCTAGAGCCGTAGCAAATTAAATATAAAACGTCATCAAGCCACATGTATTCCTTGTCATCCAATGACCTAGACTGCTTCAATATCGAGCGCTCAACACGTTTAGCGTGCAGTTAATTTGAGAAATGTGAAGCTACATGCACTTTGAAAACCAGCTAATGATCCAAAGTAGTTTAGATTATAAACACTAAATGATGCAAGCACCAAAAAACACAAATTGGAACATGGTGTACAAAGACTACAAACATGGTCTGTACCTGCTTGAATTATTCGTTCTCTGGTCAATATATCTATCCTGCACAAGTATGCCAATAGTTTCAAACAACAGATTAGAAAACTATTTATGCTACGTTGTCATGATACGGGGACTTTCTGGTAGATGGCCTCGATGTTTCCTCAAGCCATGAAAATGCACTATGATTTGCTTGTCATCAATGCCTGCAAATCTCTATGTCTCTCTCAACATAGCACATCATCATTAGACACTAAATCCTCCAATGGGAGCTTTCAAAATGCTCGCATTAGATGCCTCATTAGACACTATATGTTCATCAATGGGAGCATGTAAAATGTTTGCATCAAATCCTTCATTAGCAGTCTGTTCATTAGACACTTCCGGCTCAAGAACAACATGATCTTGGATGTTTGCACCGGAAACTTGATTAGATACATCAGATTCAGTCAGTTCAGTATTGATTGGGGGAGTTATAAAATAAGTAGAAATTGGTTTCATTTTCTCATAGATTCCCTACATACAAGCAGTTTTACAACACCGTCAGGTTTAACTATTGGCCAGAAATTGAAGAGTTGAATTAGATATAATCAGGGATGTGATGTACCTACTCGTTGCGCATGCTACTCTTGCAAGCTGCGACTGTCCATTTGCTCAAGCTCGATGCCATGCCTGTGCTGCTACTGCTGCCTCCCACGCAGGCTACTGAAAGAAATATGCCCTAGAAGCAATAAAAAGCTATTATTTATTTCCTTATATCATGATAAATGTTTATTATTCATGCTAGAATTGTATTAACTGGAAACATAATACATGTGTGAATACATAGACAAACAGAGTGTCACTAGTATGCCTCTACTTGACTAGCTCGTTGATCAAAGATGGTTATGTTTCCTAACCATAGACATGAGTTGTCATATGATTAACGGGATCACATCATTAGGAGAATGATGTGATTGACTTGACCCATTCCGTTAGCATAGCACTTGATCGTTTAGTTTGTTGCTATTGCTTTCTTCATGACTTATACATGTTCCTATGACTATGAGATTATGCAACTCCCGTTTACCGGAGGAACACTTTGTGTGCCAACAAACGTCAAATGTAACTGGGTGATTATAAAGGTGCTCTATAGGTGTCTCCGAAGGTACTTGTTGGGTTGGCGTATTTCGAGATTAGGATTTGTCACTCCGATTGTCGGAGAGGTATCTCTGGGCCCTCTCGGTAATGCACAACACTTAAGCCTTGCAAGCATTGCAACTAATGAGTTAGTTGCAGGATGATGTATTACGGAACGAGTAAAGAGACTTGCCGGTAACGAGATTGAACTAGGTATTGAGATACCAACGATCGAATCTCGGGCAAGTAACATACCGATGACAAAGGGAACATCGTATGTTGTTATGTGGTCTGACCGATAAAGATCTTCGTAGAATATGTGGGAGCCAATATGAGCGTCCAGGTTCCGCTATTTGTTATTGACCGGAGACGTGTCTCGGTCATGTCTACATTGTTCTCGAACCCATAGGGTCCGCACACTTAAGGTTTCAATGACACTTATATTATGAGTTTATGATTTTTGATGTACCGAAGGAGTTCGGAGTCCCGGATGAGATCGGGGACATGACGAGGAGTCTCGAAATTGTCGAGACGTAAAGATCGATATATTGGACGACTATATTCGGACATCGGAAAGGTTCTGAGTGATTCGGGTATTTTTTGGAGTACCGGAGAGTTACGGGAATACGTATTGGGCCTTATTGGGCCATACGGGAAAGAAGGAAAAGGGCCTCAAGGGTGGCCGCACCCCTCCCCTTGGTCTGGTCCGAATTGGACTAGGGAAGGGGGGCGCCCCCTTCCTACCTTCTCCTTTTTCCTTCTCCTTTTTCCTTCCTATTTTCCTATTCCATATGGGAGGTGGAATCCTACTAGGACTAGGGAGTCGTAGTAGGATTCCACACTTGGCGCGCCCCCTCCTAGGGCCGGCCTCCTCCTCCCTCGCTCCTTTATATACGGGTGCAGGGGGGCACCCCAAACACACAACA
Organism: Triticum urartu; assembly: GCF_003073215.2. Lineage (NCBI taxonomy): Eukaryota > Viridiplantae > Streptophyta > Magnoliopsida > Poales > Poaceae > Triticum > Triticum urartu. The sequence goes on along the minus strand of NC_053024.1, from coordinate 272,491,853 downwards.
ATTGATCATTGATCTCTTAGCCGTGTGCGGTGCCCCCTTCCACCATAATCCTCGATAATATTGTAGCGGTGCTTAGGCGAAGCCCTGCGACAGTAGAACATCAAGATCGTCACCACGCCGTCGTGCTGACGGAAATCTTCCCCGACATTCTGCTGGATCGGAGTCCGGGGATCGTCATCGAGCTGATTGTGTGCTAGAACTCGGAGGTGCCGTAGTTTCGGTGCTTGATCAGTCGGGCCGTGAAGACGTACGACTACATCAACCGCGTTGTGCTAACGCTTCCGCTTTCGGTCTACGAGGGTACGTAGACAACACTCTCCTCTCTCGTTGCTATGCATCACCATGATCTTGCGTGTGCGTAGGAAATTTTTGAAATTACTACATTCCCCAATAGCTACACCCAGGGTTGTATCTTCATCTTCTTGTCCTTCCGTTCGCTTGAAGCCCGACGACCGCCCTCCAGCGAGGGCGCGAGGAAGTGTTGTGTCGGTCTCTCCATCGGCGGCTAGGTTAGGAGCGAACCGGACTGGAGGCTGGAGCGGATGAATTGGGATTTTTCCTGCTGTCGATCGATATGAGAGGCGCTCGTTTGGGCCGCGAGCCTGCTATAGGGCCTGCCTTGCACTTATGTTATTGGCCCATCCAAATTGAAACATTTTTATTTATTTTTTACATTGCCTGCTCGTGCGTTGGGACGAACAAAACTAGCCTGGCCCATACCAGCCCCTATGGTGGCGTCGCCCCTTTTTGCGTGTATGATAGGGGTAGTGAAAAATATTCTAGTGGCGCTTTTGACTTACCCACATAATGGTTGAATTGCTTGTTTCTTTGAACTAAGTTCGCCAATAATGTGAAGGATGCCAGTCTTTTCATTCTATTGTAGATTGCTTAGATCTCGATATGCCAAAAGTAATCGCATGAAACATACAGTAAAGGCCAGTGTGATATGTGTGGCTACAACTAGTGTGATTACACGTCCTCATATAACATATCAAGGACGCACCATCTTACCAGATTAACCATTCGACTTACCAATGCAGTGTGGGAAGAATGAAGTATTGGGACTGCGTATCCAAGCAATTGATGCCATGGACTCCTGCGTACAACCTTGTAAGCGAAAAAGAAGTTACAGTGTGCCTGTACAAAGAACTAGCATCAGTTCAGTTACCTGCTTCTCAGAATTTTAGTTAGCCACTTATTGCAAAATTGTTCAATTACGTTGCTTGGTTTAATTTAGTTTGCTACTGATTACATAATGCCATAGCCTGTTAATCCTATTATAGACTGCACCTATCTATGTGTTTGATACTTACTGTTAAGAATTACCTGTTTGCCTGAACTTAAATAGCTACTTGTTTGTTTAACTGCTTTGCTGCTGCAACAACGGGTTACAATGATGTTAATAACTACTTTTCAGCATCGAATTGAAACTCTTTAATTCCTTGTTTGTTTAACTGGTTTGTTGTTATAACTCCCAGTTGAGATGTTTTGCTAACATCAACTTTTCTGAATCCAATCGGAACTTTAATGGCAAAACAAGTTAGCCTAAGATCAAAGAGCGAGGTCCCCATGGACGTTGTATCATACCACAGCAGTGGCACCGGCCCGATCGTGCATTATGAATTGCCAACTACTGATACTCTAGAGGCTAAACTTGTGCAACTATTGATAGAAAGAGATTTTGCTTCTGCACTTAGAGATGAAGTTGACATGTTGAGGAAGCAAACATCACAATCAGTAGCAGTACTCAAGAAAACCATTAAATATTTGGTGGATTTCAAAACCAAGCAAGCTGAGACTGACCACGTTGTTAAGGTCCTGAAGGAAAAAGGAAATTAAATTCCCACTTGGTAAATCATAGGTGAAATGTTCTTTCCATCGTTGAATAAGCTTTGTGTTGTTTGTTCATGTAATCAATCAAACCATTTGTTTTAGAGATCATGTAATAATTGTTTTTTGTTTTTTGGTTTGTAATTTTATTTGAGCACAAGTCTGTATTAATTGATAAGACTCGGAGACATTTCGTTTTGATTGTTGTGCCAGACCAACAAATATACCAATCGGGCTGAATGTGCATTCAACAATAATAGTAGTATAGATGGACAATAAGTGGCACGCATCGGAAAGGGACAAGATGTTGTAGTAGCTTGGCTAAAAAGGACGATGTTGTAGCAAAGAAAAGTATAGCGGCTTGGCTTATGTATGCTAGTTGATATTTTTGATCCATATACTCTATAAGTGTTTATAGGTCTGTTAGTTCTGTATATTCTTGGTTGATTCACTCGGTATTTGAATCTTGATACATCCCTTGTGTACATATCTAAATGGGAGTACACATTATGCTACGTGTGACATTTGAGTTGGACATGAAGTGTTCCAAATATTCGAATTCACCTTAAACTGGATTCTAGCTTCTGAATTTGAGTATCGGCATTTGTAAACCATATTCATATATGACAGTGGAAAACATCTTTGTCGTCCTTTTGAAGATATATAAAAACACATAGAATGATTTATAAAGATTCATATAGGAATACAAAATGGATTCGAATTTAGTGTCTAGGGTAAACGTGGATGCTTATTGTCCCAAAATTCGAAAGAAGCGGAAAAATGTCCACTCCCACATTGGCTGCCCGAAGCCAAGTGTTTGGGAGATGGAAATTACTGTCTACCCTTACACGGACAATCCATCGGCCTGATTTCCACTGCTCTAAATAGGGGTAGGATAGTAACTTTAATAAGACGTGAAATGACCGCCTCTGAGCCCATTCCGACACGGTGGGCGCTAAACATGGGTGGCAAAACACATTTGATTCAAGCTCGTCCAAAAGACCTCTGTTTCTCCCTCCATTTCCCCATTCATACACGATGGGTGGCAAAACAAACTCGACTCGACCGAAATTGACGTAGGCAAATATTTCCAATAGGGGCAGGTTTGTAACTTCACTCAGACGTGACACAACCGCCCTACCTGTCAGCCCCGTTCATACACCATGGGTGCCAACCATGGGCGCCAACCACCCTCTCCTCGCCCGAAATCGCTCTGGGCAAATATTGGCGAGATGCGAGATTACCGTCGTATCCCCAACCGACGAGACATCCAAATTTTAAACTAGGGCTAAGTTCGTAACTTTCCCATATTTTAGACAGGCGCGTCCCAAAAACATGGTTCCCCGTACCTCTCCCTCCATTTTCCCATTCATACACCGCCTGCGCTAGAACACCATCCCCACACCAGCCTCCGTCTGCCACCCCATCCATCGTCGCCGTCCTCCACCACATCCATCGCCACCGTCCTCCACCACATCTATCACCACCGTCCTCCACCATGCCAGAGCGCCTACCAAGACCGCGTCGTCCACTGCTAGAGATGGACCTTTCTCATCCACGGCGACGGACCAAGAGCCTTGCATCATGTCCTCTCGCTTCATCGGCGCCGTCGTCCTCTTTTCCGGGGCCGCTCACACAACGTTCTCTTCCACCGCAACGGGACTTATCCCCTGATGCACCCGTCTACCGTCGCAGATCTGCTTCAACGCCACCGACAGCCATCGCACCCCTGATGCCTACACGACGCCGCAAGAGAGGTGGTACTTCATATCTCCTCAACTTTTTGATCTCAACCAGAAAATAGATCTTAACTTGGTTACTCTACTTTCTTTTCAGCTCTTAGAATTTAGTTCTTAGTTCAAAGCAAACAATGGCTGTTAAATATCATTTCTCTGGTTTCCCCCTTTTATGATCACTATACGATCAGAATACGTGCTTCTTGTCATAATAGCACTGCTCAACCCATCAAGCTAAACAAGCTTAGTTGTTCAAATACGTATCTGATATTATTAAAACGGATTCATTTAATTGGTCAGCTAAATGTTCCTAAATTAGTTTCGAAAATGCATGTTCGCCTCTCGGGTGTGTATCTCTATAGGGTGCCCTTGGTGGGACGGCCCACCCTAGGATTTTGGGTCGTCCCAGGCCCCGATTCCCCTCTGTTCTGCCGCGCACTTCCGATCTCTACTCGCCCCAGCCACCTGCCTCGCCGGTGACTTGCCGTCCTCCGACGGCATGACTCTAGGAGGAGACGCCGGACTAACAGGAGGTCAGGAGCCGCTCGCCCAACAGCATCACCGCTGCCCGGGCGCGCCGCCGTGCCTACCTTCCCAGTCCGTTCAGGCCTCAGGCGTGCAGAACCCACTAAGCCAACCCGATTTATCCTAAGATAAGTCCTCAACACCCAGTAGCCACTCCTCATCACCCATTTTCTAATTGATTCATTACTCATTATGCAGGACTGTCATTAGGGTTTGTTGTGTGCTTAGTGCTACCTACACTTAATGGTTCAGATGTATTTCGGTAATCTTTAGTACCTGTAAAGTTCACAGGGTTTTCAAAATTCCGGCCCTAGGAACAGACACTAGTCATTTTGGATTGTTGGTCCTAGTGACATTGACCCAGATTACTACTGCAAGCCATGTCTGTTGAAAATTTTACTTGTCTTTCTTACTCATTCGATATAATATCCAATTATTCACGTCGATTAGTTGCAAACAATAAGTGCTAGACAAACTTCTTGAATCAGATTTTGGACGGTCTCTTACTGCAGTTACAATTCTGCATACTTGTCCTAGTGAGCTCACAAGTAAATGATTGATTCACTAATCTATGCTTGCCTTGTCATATTTGTTGTCAATATTCTTTTAGGGTGGACCACCCTGTTTCTAAATACTGCAACCGTAGACATGAGTGAATACTATTTCTCTATGTGATCTCTTCCATCATGTGTCGGCAATGAACACTGCATTGTATAGAAAGAAAGTGTCATTTCCAGCTTTTACATAGGCTTCGATCTTCCTACTTGCTTTGTGTCGCACTACCAACACTCCACCCTTGAAGCTAAACATTATGCCACTCATAATTCCTTAGTTTATTTGTTCAAATACAAATTTCATATAATTCTAATGTTCCTACTTCAGTTTTGAAATGTGTCTGTCTGTTATAGAGACATAAGGGGTTTGTATTTCTGTGTGTGGTCAGGTCAGCACGGTTGGCGGGTGAACTTTGCAGATGCAGGGGTTTATTGGGAGACACTCTTCGAGTTGAATCCGCAATGCATTCCATAGATAATCTGACTACTTTTTATGTTTTCATGAATCTCAGATTCTGAACAGCATCATAATGATTATGAGCTTGCGCGTATGAAAAGAATAAAGCAGAACAATGCCATGGCTGTCAAACTTGGCATTAAGGGACTGAAATCAAGTCTGGATGCAATGCAATGCAAACGCTCTCCACCTACAGATTCATGCTTAGAATATAATCCTAACAATGATTCTGAGCTAGAGGGAGACCTAAGTTAATGTAGCTCCCTAGTGTAGGAGTCATAGGAAGATGCCCTATCTTATTCACCCATCAAGGTGCTTGCTCTAACTTTCCAAGGTTATATTTGTCGCACATATCTTGCAACTAATGCTTTCCATTGCTTCTACTTTGTTGAACTGCCATTAGCTTAGTTTACACATCGTGTATGTGAATACGGCCTGCCTATCCATTTTCAGTACATATTCCATCTGTCATCATACCATATTTATCCATTCAAATGATGTTCTTGTGTATCAGACGTTCAAAAGCAAGAGGGCGATTGCTGATCATGGAGCAGCACAAGCAAAGTATTTGGAAAAGGTAGTGGCACCTGATAAATCAAATAGCCCATTAGGTGTAGTTGCAATATCACCTGACCCACAAAACACCCCAACTCTAGTAGACTCTAGCCCTACTACACTGGTCATTTTTGATGCCCCAACACAGCAGACCCAACTGCAGCAAACATTATGATTGTGCCAGTTGACATAGCACCAGCTCTATGATGCAAAACCCCCATTCCAGCAAAGAGTACACCAAATCCAGTTGCCAAATCCCTTTCCGAACTAGAGAGAGCCCCAATTGCAGCAAATAGGACCCCTGTTCCATTTCTTCCCAGTTTAGAAGACAAATCTTATATTGTTGTCAGGAACTTTGTGCGCATCTTTCCTTCATGGAAAGATTATACCGCAGACACAGAACAATTTCCAGTCTTCCTTCGCAACTTACGGGTAAGTAATGTACTAATTTATTCATGGTCATTACTGCATATGTTTCTGCTGACAGAAGACACAAGATTTCATTCTTTTAAATAGGTGAGGACCAAACTGGGTTGTGAAGACAAGCAAGGCTTGGTTGCGCTTTTCAAGCACTCGTTGATGAAGTATCATTCCTACCTGAGGCAAGCGCACTTCGATGGCAAGCCTCTAAATGAAATTTCTGTAAAGTCTCCGGTGCTACATTTATCCGACGGTGACTGGAATAATCTTGTTACACACTGGTCTCGGCTGCAGCGTAAGGTAATATCTATGATATCACATCACAATTTTAATTACATTTCTGCATTTGCCTTAACGTCTCACTTGTACGAAAACTGTTAGCAGAAGAACATTCTTTCTCAAGGGACCACAGAATCTCGCAACTATACTGCACACTGCATTGCTCTTGTGAGTACCTCTTGCCTTGTATGACCATACTTACTTTCATAGCTATTTGATTATGTAGCATCACTGCACATCTTAGCCTCGTTATCGTCCATTTGGTGGACATTATAAGATCTGTATGGACTCTTACATAAATTTAGAATCAACCAAATGCTTTTGAAGAGGTTTAGCTCTGCAGTCCTCTTGTAAGGACTGAATGTCGTCCATCATTGTACTTACATTAACAGCTACTCCCTCCGTCCCATAATATAAGAACATTTTGTACATTACACCAGTGTTCAAAACACTCTTGTATTGTGGGAAGAGGGATTGGTTCATTGTGTAGCATTCTGCATCTTATCTCCCTCGCCCACCATTTACTAAAACAGATCAGATCTAATATTTAATCTTACCAAAAAGTAGAATACATAGACAATGCCAGTGCAGAAGTGTAGCCCATTGCTCTTGTCAGTACATTTTGTCCTATAATGCTTGTAATTTCAGGGATTGGTAGTGGATTATGTAGCATCAATCTGCATCTTATCTTCATTATACTCTATCCCTTCTAGTATTATCATATCTATAATTACCCTCTACAAAATGTAGAGTACAAGCAATGATTATGAAGAAGATTCTGTGCTAAAATTCTTGAGTTATCCTTCCCTTGACATGGAGAAGGGCATTATAAAGTTGGTGTTAACTGTTAATGTAAGTCAGTCCTTCTAAAGCCTTTATCCTCAACTGTTGTTTAATTTGCTCATACTCCCTATCGTTTACTGCTGTTTAGTTTGCTGTTTCTACCAAAATGCATGTTCGCAAGAACCGTAAGTTCTAAGTTTTACATGTAAAACCAAATTCCTTATTCATACCATGCACATTACTCAATACTCCCTATATGTATGCTTGTTTTTGTGGATCTATAATCCAGTGTGTGGTGAAGCAGCCCACGTTTGCACCTTGTCATCTCCTGTTTTATCTTACTAATGTGGCCGATGATATGAACTACATGCCATGCACATTAACCAAAATAGATACAATGGTTTTCTTTGCCCTTCATCTATGCTTGTTATGTTGACATGGTAATCTAGTAGACTTGTGAAGCTCCCCGCATTATGAACAATGCCAAATTATGCTATAGATATTTTGAATTTACTCTTTATTTTCTAATTTGAAATTGGATGGAATTGAAAGCACAGTTATCATCTTTGTTTATACACGTGCAAAACCTATCATCTCTCTGCTTTGTTTCAGGGTGATATGCCTGATGGCATGCACAAGTCTGCTGATGGCTGTGCGACAAACCCAACATATATTCCAGCAAAGAAGGCAAAATATCTTGAAGATAGCGACACAACCCCAAAGTCTTGTCTTGATGCAGTGTTCAAGTTACTTGAGACTAGCAGTCAGAAAAGCTCACAGAATTCGTTGTCTGAATCAGTTCGACTTCTTCAGTCCCAAGTTCTAGAAGAAAGGCATTCTGCAACTCAACTTCGACTTGAAGTCCTATCTCTAAGAAAGATTGCGGAGAACACCAATGAGAACCACATCGCTAAACAGCTACACTTGGAAGCTATGACCGACATGCTAGGCCAGTCTCACAGCCTTGCTCAGCAGCTTGCACAGCAGTTCCCGTGCAAGGCTAACCTTTCTTGAACTGTCTTGGAAGTGGTCTCAGTTTGGTACTATTTTGTTACACTGCAATGGTGCCCAGTTTTTGTAATCTGCTTCTTTGTTGCGCTTTATGATCACTGGTGGCGAACTTCGATGCCCAGTGGATGTAATATACCATAAATCCTTTATTGTATAGTGTAGGTTTATTCTTTGTTACTATGCCGTAATTTCTTTATTGTATAGAGTAGGTTTGTTCTTAATTCCTACTAGTTACTGCCATCATTCGCTATCTGAAAAAAAATCAGATGTAGTCGACCGGGCCGAAACATTCGCCTCTAACGGGCCTGATGTTTAGCGGGCCATAATTGGGCTGGCCTGCATCTTTCTTAGGCCCGAATGATTGGGGCCTTCACACTTTGTGCGAGGACCACAACTTACACCGGCCTATATTTTAGTTGGGCCTTTTGTGGACCCAGTGCTTAGTTTGGCCCAGGTAGCGTTGGGCCATTAACAGGCTGAATATTGTATTGGCATGTTATGGCCCAGATGAAACCATGGGCCTTAAGCAGGCCGAAATGCATATTGGGCCTCAATTTTCACTAGTCGTCGACAGGCCTTCAGCAGGATGAAATGTAGAACGAGCCTTTTTGGGCCCAGTTATATCATGGGCAGTTACCAGGCCAAAACATATCTCGGGCCTTAGTTGGCCCACTGATATCATGGGCCTTTAAGAGGCCAAAAGATTAGTACAGACCTAACGGGTCGAATTATGCGACAGGCCTTTAACAAGCCCAAAGTCACGTTGGGCTTAACTGTTGCCACCTTTATCATGGGCCGTTAGTGGGCCCGATGTCCCGTCGGACCATATATGGCCCATGGGTAGCACGGGCCATTCCTAGGCCGAAAGTCACACCGGGCTAAAATGGGCCCATGTCTACATCGGGCCTCTAATAGGCTGAAAGTCACTGGGCTATAATTGGGCCCAAATATTCGGCGAACAATTAACGGGCCAGATCTGGCTTTGAGCCATAAATGGGTCCAAATATTCGGCGAACAATTAACGGGCCAGATCTGGCTTCGGGCCGTAAATGGGCCTTTATTAAGCAGGTCATTATTGGGCTGGCCCACTAGTACCTAAGTAAGTACTACGGGCCTTTGACTGGGCCAACCGTTTTAACCTATATGGGCCTCTATTGGGCCGTACCACGTGTCGACGTATCATAGGCGCTTTGGGTCCAATGAGTGGATGACATCTGTCCCAACGGTGAGCCGACACGTGTTACCTCCAGCGAATGTTGATTTTACATGTGGAAAATCCCCATTGGTCGGGGCTGTTAACGGGTTATCGGTTCCAAAACCAGACCCGATAGCTTAACAGTGTTCCGTTATGGTGGATGCCACGTGTCGGTCACCCTTGACGAAAGCACTTCTGTGACGCGAGATATATCGTCATGGAAGTGGACACTTCGGTGATGATAATTTTGGAAATGTCATGGAACACTTCTACGACAACACATGTATGACTATCTTGATTTTGTCATAAATTTGTCATGGATGTACATGCATGACAGAAAACGTGACCTGCTGTGACAAACACGTATCATCACGGAAGTGTATTTTTTTGTAGTGATAGCAATCTCAACATAACGAGAGGTAATTTAGTAACATGAAAATTTCTACAATCATATTTTCCTCTCTCATAATAATTACATGTGGGATCATAAGAAAATTGAACAATATAGCTATCATATAAAATATTTTCAACATGATCCACATGCATGCAAAGTTGACACTCTTCCAAAATAGTGGAATTAACATTAATTAAAGCCATGACCTCTCCAAACCCACTTTTATCAAAAATACCATAAGATTGAACATTCTCCAAATATGTGGGATCTAAAGTTGACACTCTTCCAAACCCTCTTTCAATATTATTGCAAACACTATTATCAATCTCGTATTCATCATGGGGCTTAAATAAATTTTCAAGATCATAAGAAGAATCACCCCAATCATGATCATTGCAACAAGTAGCAGACATAGCAAAACTGGCATCCCCAAGCTTAGGGTTTTGCATTTTATTAGCATAATTGACATCAATACAATTTATAGTAAAATCATAGCAATCATGCTTTTGATTCAAGGAACTATCAAGTATGGGTGCAATAGCAATAATCTCATGTTTAACATAAGGAACTATAGCAAATTCATCTCCATCAAATCATCAGAATCATAATTATCTATAGATTCGTGCATATCATTATTTTCTTCCAAAGCAACGGTCATTCTCTCAATAAATTCCTTAACATAGGCATTGTGAGCATAGTTTTCATAACAATATTTAAGTATGTCGGAATTTTCAGATTTGTAGAGAGTAATAATCAAATAAGCAACTTCATGAGCACCCTTAAAAACAACAAATTCTTCATTTTGTTCGATATCATAGTAACTATAAACACCCTTTCCATAAGAAGATAAGATTTCATTATCATTAAACTCACATAGGTAGCGAAGGTGTTTTTTAGGGTTCTTAGAGCAACAAGTAAAGTCATGAATTTCACAAAGATTCGAAGCATAGCATAGCAAATTATTTATTTGATACCATAAGAGCTTCCCCTTTTCAGACAAACGATGACGCACAAAATGAGGATTTCCCATCAACTAGGCTAGTTGGGGTTTCAGCACGAGCGCATAAGGATCAAAGATGATCCAAGTAGAACACTTTAAGTGGATCCATATCAATAGATTTTTAGCAAGCAAAGATGCAAGCAAATAGAAGGCACATGGAAACACAAGCAAAAAGACATATGGGAAGAAGGCGAAGAAAAGGCAAAGGCAAAGTGGGGGAGAGGAAAACGAGAGGCAAATGGCAAATAATGTAATGCGAGGGATAAGAGTTTGTGATGGGTACTTGATATGTCTTGACTTGTGCATAGATCTCCCCGGCAATGGCGCCAAAAATGGCTTGTTGACGGGAGATCAAATCTTGGTTTGACTTGGTGCAACCTCCTCGGCAACGGCGCGAGAAATCCTTCTTTCTACCTCTTGAGCACTGCATTGGTTTTCCCTTGAAGAGGAAAGGGTGATGCAGCAAAGTAGAGTAAGTATTTCCCTCAGTTTTTGAGAACCAAGGTATCAATCCATTAGGAGACTACACGCAAGTCGCCTCGCACCTACACAAACAAATAAGAACCTTGCAACCAACGCGATAAAGAGGTTGTCAATCCCTTCACGACCACCTGCAAAAGTGAGATCTGATAGAGATAATAATATAAATATTTTTGTTATTTTTATGACATAGATTGCAAAGTAAAATAGATTAGAAACTTATACGATGGAAAATACACCCGGGGGCCATAGGTTTCACTAGTGGCTTCTCTCAAAATAGCATACATATTATGGTGGGTAAACAAATTACTGTCGAGCAATTGATAGAAAAGTGCATAATTATGAGAATATCTAGGCATGATCATGTATATAGGCATCACGTCCGCGACAAGTAGACTGAAACTATTCTGCATTTACTACTATTACTCCACACATCGACCGCTATCCAGCATGCATCTAGAGTATTAAGTTCATAAGAACAGCGTAACGCATTAGGCAAGATGACATGATGTAGAGGGATAAACTCAAGCAATATGATATAAGCCCCATCTTTTTATCCTCGATGGAAACAATACAATATGTGCCTTGCTGCCCTTGCTGTCACTGGGAAAGGACACCGCAAGACTGAACCCAAAGCTAAGCACTTCTCCCATTGCAAGAAAGATCAATCTAGTAGGCCAAACCAAACTGATAATTTGAAGAGACTTGCAAAGATAACAAATCATACATAAAAGAATTCAGAGAAGAACCAAATATTGTTCATAGATAATCTTGATCATAAACCCAGAATTCATCGGATCTCGACAAACACACTGCAAAAGAATTACATCGAAAGATCTCCAAGAAGATCGAGGAGAACTTTGTATTGAGATCCAAAGAGAGAGAAGAAGCCATCTAGCTAATAACTATGGACCCGAAGGTCTGTGGTAATATACTCACACATCATCGGAGAGGCTATGGTGTTGATGTAGAAGCCCTCCGTGATCGATTCCCCCTCCGGCGGAGCTCAGGAAACGGACCCAAGATGGGATCTCTTGGGTACAGAAGGTTGCGGCGGTGGAAATAGGGTTTCGTCGTGCTCTCGGATGTTTTCGGGGTATATGAGTATATATAGGCGAAAGAAGTCGGTCAGGGGAGCCACGAGGGTGGGGGCGCCCCTGCCCCCTGGGCGCGCCTCCCTGCCTCGTGGCCTCCTCGATGCTTCCTTGATGTCCACTCCAAGTCTCCTGGATTGCGTTTGTTCCAAAAATCACTCTCCCAAAGGTTTCATTCCGTTTGGATTCCGTTTGATATTCCTTTTCTGTGAAACACTGAAATAGGCAAAAAAACAGCAATTAGCACGGGGCCTTTGGTTAGTAGGTTAGTCCCAAAAATAATATAAAAAGGTAAATTAAAGCCCATTAAACATCCAAAACAGATAATATAATAGCATGAAACAATCAAACATTATAGATACGGTGGAGACGTATCAATTGGCTAGCAAACCTGGTCATGGTACCAAAGAAGGACAAATCCTGACGCCTTTATGTCGATTTTAAAGACCTCAAGAAGGCCTGCCCTAAGGACCTCTTCCCACTGCCCTGCATTGATCAAATCATTGATGCAACCATAGGACACGACTCACTATGTTTCCTCGACACATGTTCCGGATACCATCAGATTAAGATGAAGGAATCCGATCAGGCTGCAACGGCGTTTATCACTCCGTATGGGCCTTTCTGCTTCAACACTATGCCTTTCGGACTCAAAAACGCCGGCACCACCTACCAACGCATGATTCAAACATGACTGGAAAAACAAATTGGCAAAACGGTGGAGGCATATGTAGATGATGTGGTCATCAAAACTAAACATGTCAAATCATTGGTGGACACCTTACATCTTACATTCGATACGGTGGCCTCCTACCACTCGATGACATCATAAACAATTGAGACGCCACCGGCCGCATCGCAAAATGGGCTATCGAGCTCTTACCATTTGAAATGACATACAAGCCACACCGAGCTATCAAATCTCAGGTGTTGGCCGACTTTGTCGCAGAGTGGACAGAAGCCGAACTCCCTAAAGAGTATGACACATACTCCAACTGGGTGATGTACTTTGATGGCTCTAAAATGTTAGCCGGACTAGGGGCTCATGTCATCCTAACATCCCCTATAAGGGACACAGTCCGTTAAGTATTACAAATCATGTATACGAACTCCAATAACGCAGCCGAATACGAGGCACTACTGAATGGCCTCCGGATGGCTATTTCTATGGGCATACAACGCGTCGAGGTGCGTGTGTTGGAATTCGGGTTCCAGAAAAACCATTGAGGTTCGAACTCTGGGTTGCGCACGAAGATCTCTCCTCCTCCTAGCTCACACTCTCACCACAATCTCAAAGCTCAGCACGTTGAACCCGCAGAACAAAGGACACAGGGTTTATATTGGTATGGACCACCGATGTGGTGTAATACCCTACTCCAGTGTGGTGTGGTGGATTGCCTCTTGGGCTGAGGATGAACGAGTACAAGGGAAGAGTAGCCTCCTGAGGACAGGTGTTCTTGAGCTTGGTGAGCTTGTCTGGTGGACTTGGTGGAATGGATCCAGTCCAAGATGAGATGCCTCCCTACGGTGGTGGCTAGTCCTATTTATAGGTCCCTGGTCCTCTTCCCAAATATTAGGCAGGAAGGGATCCCACAACGGCCAGTTTGAAGGGGGAGAACTAGTACAAGTTATCCTGACAAAAGGTGGTCTTCGCCTGCCAAAGGTTCTGGTGGTGATGCCATCCTGGGCTCCATGGTGACCTCCATCCTGTCGTCCTGCTGGTCTTGGTCTTACACCGATATGGAAACCTTTGCCTGATGCCTCGGGACTCCTCGCCTACGCTTGCCTCTTTAGCACAAAAGAGGAAACGAGGACACTACATGCGCTGGTGGCCGCCTGGTGCCCACTTGGCCTTGATCTTCATGGCTTGCGTCACAGGGACCTCGCGAGGTGCCCCCTGCCTTGATCTCTCCGCACCTCGTGAGCCAGCCTAGTGAGGCTGCCCACGAGGGGGTCTTGCATCATCCGCCTCGCGAGGCTTGAACCCTCGTGAGGGTCTTGAGTGTTCGCTGATGAAGATGGGCCGTACAGGGCCACTGGTGGAGCCAGACCGTGGGCCGCAGGTAGGCAAGTCCGGGGACCCCCCTTTCCCAGGACGCCGATAGTAGCCCCCGGGCCCAAGGCATGCTCGGACTTGGCTTCAAGGCGAAGCCAAGGGCAAGTGCGGAGTGCCGCGGGCCCCAACAACTTGCGACCTCGGTTGACGCATGGCGATTGACGACATGTGGGGGTCCCCGCTTCCCCCTTGCGGCCTTGATATCCGCCTTGCTAGGCGGCCACCATGACCTACATAGTTATCCCCTCCTTGCTGGCGACACACTTCCCTGACTCTTCCGTCTTCTCAGACAATAACCTCCTCTCCCAATCCGACATGAGCTCGGCCCTCCCCGTCGCCATGGCGCCGAGTCGAATGGAGAAGGGGAAGAAGAAGAAGCACCAGTCTTCGGCCGAACCACCTACGGCCATTGAACCTGCCGTTGGTCGGTTGTTGGTTCTTAACCAGGAAGCCATGGACAAGGTCCACCCAGCGCTCGCCGCCGGCTTCAATGAATGGGGGGAGACGGTGGCCTGGCCTGCATCCCGCGCCTCTGTTGATAGGACATCCATCGAGGTTCAGTTCTTCATTGACGCCTGTGGGCCGGCCTGGTTCCTCCTTTCTCCGCCTTCTTCAACGCCGTGCTGTCCCACTATCAGATCCATATGGTGCACCTAGATCCCCAATCTGTCGCTCTTCTTGCCGTTTTCGCCTTCGTATGTGAGGCCATGGTGGGCATTGCCCCTTCCGTCGCCCTAGTTCACCATTTCTTCTCATTGCACCTAGCTGATCTTCGGTAATGCTCGGGATGCCTGAGCTTCCCGGCTGTGGCCGCAACGGCCGGCTCGGGGATTGACTTTGAGCTCCCGCCATCTGCGAGCGGGTTTCGAACACGATGGGTGTTTGTGGACATCGGCGTGCTCAGCCCCCTGCTCTCGCCCCCTTTGGCGCTAGCCATCCCCAGCTCCGGTTGGGGCCACAAGAGGCTCGCTAACCCACGCCTTGCCTTCGTCTGGCTCCGGTTGAAGAGGCTGAAGGATCTCGGCGTGACTGCGCCCATGGTGATGAAGGAGTTCCTCCGACACCGCGTCGCTCAACTCCAGCGCCATTCTCAACCGATGTGGGCCTTGTCCGGTAGCAAGGATCGTATGAGGCTCCGGGAGTCTGGGCTCCCGCCCGAGGCATGACGAACGATGCTCGAGGTCCTGATGGGCGACATCGTGTCCATTAAGAGGGCCCGAACCTGGGTAAACATCGTGTCCCCTGCCTCCTGTTACCTTCGATCCTCAGATGCACAGTTCGGGACCCCCTACCCGAGATTGACCGGTTTTGACACAGACACTCACCCTCTTCACTAGAGCTAAACAAGATTGTGTTGGCCTCTGTCTCTTTGTACCCTCACAGCTGGTGAAGGAGGCATCCGGATAGCGTCACACCGGGAAGGGGAGGAGGTGTAGCATTCACTCTATCGCCTTTGGCGAGGGAGGAAATCCGATGCCGGCTGCGCTGTTCTCTTTCACCCAGCGCCTGTGCGGCAGGGCCACCGACCCCTTCTTCCTTGCTGCCATACATAGTGTGGGCAGATCTTGCCTCCCGCCACACGCCTTGCCACATCCCAACGACCCTAAGGTATAAGTTTCTTTGAAACCGTCATTGCTCTAGCTGCATTTGGATCTTTTTCGATTTTGTAGTCGAATCTAGGTCTTGGTTTAAAGAGGAAAGAAGGGTGCGGTGGGGTGGAGCATGAATCTAGGGCATGGTTCAATGAGGAAAGGAGGGAGGGAAAGTAGTATAGACAGGCTATCCAGCCGCTTTGTTGGTCGAAAAGGGAAAAAGGGGGTAACCCAGTACACACATCTGTAAGGAACCTACCTCTTTGTTGAAAAAGGAAAGGAACTGAGGGTCGGGTAGTTTCTGTAGGACTAGATTTGCTGCCCTCACATAGGAAAAAGGTTCAACGAGAACAAATATGGGACCAACGCAGATATGCTGCTTAGTAACATACTCTGCATCACCCATTTACACGGTAGATGCTTCTTTCTGTGGCCGCATGTTTCACCCTCCTTTATTGGCCAGTAATTGATTCCTTTTTTGCCTCTGTTAAAACAGGGGTATCTATTCAACGTGTTGCTATTGCGTCATTTTTCTTGGCTACGCGAAAAACTTTTGTTTTAAGAGTTGTTTGTGTAGTTCAACATGAATGTCACACCGGCGACTTTGCTTAATTTTGGTTGAACTACACAAAAGGAGATCGGATTCCCATATATGTGTTGATAGATTTCGTCTAAATCCTCCTCGCGAGTTCTTTGAAATCTTGGTTGACTTTCATCCACATGATGGTGCAGTGTGCTTTGAGATGTTATGCTACTTTTATTGGTACTGTTTTGGATAAATGTTGAACTGAAGCTATTGAATTGCTGTCTTTTACCATTAAGTGAGCAAAAAATTCCCAACCCACACCTGATGCTTGTTTCTTTGTTACAACAAACTCTGCATCACCCCCTTTATAAGTAGATGGAAGCACATGGTGTTGTTGCGCCCACTCTCCCCTATAACTGTTTATGCTTTTTCTTAATCTTATGCCGCTGGTAAAATTAAGCAATGCCACTCTTAGAATTAACTACTGAACTATTTTAAGAGAATCTCTCTGTTAATATGGATCAATGCAACTGTTTTAGAAATGCTACTGTCCTATACTTTGTTTTCCATCAAGATAAGGTAGATGCTTCTTTTTGTGGCCGCATGTTTCATCCTCCTTTATTGGCCAATAATTGTTTCCTTTTTTGCCTCTGTTAAAACAGGGATATCTATTCAACTTGTTGCTATAGCGAACTTAAATGTCACACCAGCAACTTTGCTTGATTTTAGTGCAACTGCACAAAACGTGATTTGATTTCCTATTCATGTTGGTAGATTTGTATTTTATCTTGGTTGTCTCATGAAAGGTCAGTACAGGCCTTCATCCACATGATTCTACAGTGTGCTTTGAGATGCTGTGCTACTTGTATTGGTACTGCTTTAAATAAATGTTGAATTGAAGCTATTGTATTGATGTCTTTTCCCATTAAGTAGTGATAAAAAATGGGACCAACCCCGATGCTTGTTGCTTTGTTACAACAAACTCTGCATCACCCCCTTTATAAGTAGATGGAAGCACATGGTGTTGTTGCACCCACTCTCCCCTGGAACTGTTTATGCTTTTTCTTAATCTAATGCTGCTGGTAAAATTAAGAAATGCCACTCTTAGAATTAACTACTGACTGTTTTAAGAGAATTTCTTTGTTAATATGAATCAGTGCAAGCGTTTTAGAAATGCTACTGTCCTATACTTTGTTTTCCATCAAGATAAGGTAGATGCTTCTTTTTGCGGCCGCATGTTTCATCCTCCTTTATATGCCAGTAATTGTTTCCTTTTTTGCCTTTGTCAAAACAGGGATATCTATTCAACTTGTTGCTATAGAGAACTGAAATTTCACACTGGCAACTTTGCTTGATTTCAGTGCAACTGCACAAAACGAGATTGGATGTCCTATTTCTATTGGTAGATTCAAATTTTATCTTGGTTGTCTCATGGAAGGTCAGTATAGGCCTTCATCCACATGATTGTGCAGTGTGCTTTGAGATGATGTGCTACTTGTGTTGGTACTATTTTAAATAAATGTTGAATTGAAGCTATTGTATTGCTGTATTTTCCCATTAAGTAGTGAACAAAAATGGGACGAACCCAGACATGATGCTTGTTGCTTCGTTACAACAAACTCCGCATCACCCCCTTTATAAGTAGATGGAAGCACATGTTTTTGTTGCGCCCACTCTCCCCTGGAACTGTTTATGGTTTTTGTTAATCTAATGCCGCAGGTAAAATTAAGCTATGCCACTCTCAGAATTAACTACTGAATCTTAGCTCAAAACTGCAACACATGTTAGGGATTGGTGGGATTACCATTTTTGTGGCCGCATGTTTCATCTTCCTTTAATGGGCAGTAATTGATTCCTTTTTTGCGTCTGTTAAAATAGGGGTATCTATTCAACTTGTTTCAATTTCGACATTTTGCTTCGCTTAATTTTGGTGGAACTTCACATAAGGAGACCAGATTTCCATATATGTTTTGAGATCTCTCTCAGGTCTTCCTCACGAGTTGTTTCAAATCTTGGTCCTGAAAGGTCAGTACCGACTTTCAGTACCGACTTTCCTCAGAATTAACTACAAAATCTTAATTCAAAACTTCAACACTTGTTAGGGATCGGCGGGAGTACAATTTCTGTTAGGGGTCGTCCGGAGTGCATGTTTAAGAAATGTATAGATCAAATAATGTCTCTGTTATTATATATCATTTACAGTGTTTTAGAAATGGTACTATCCTACTTTGTAGTTATTTCTACATGTTTAACCAAGGTTTTGCTAAGATAATGTCTCTGTTAAAATGAATCGGTCGCATCATTTTAGGAATGGTACTTTTCTGCTTTGTCGTTCTTCATAATGTTGAAACAAGGCATTGTTCAGATAATGTCTTAGTTAATGTGAATGAATCACACTGATTGAGAATTGCTACTCCCCTGCTTTGTTTTCCATTAAGATAAGGTAGATCAGTAGATGTTTTTCTTCTGGGAGTACAAGTCTTCAATCGTTATTTTTTAGCAATTGTTTCCCTTATAGCTATTGTTGCTTACAGGGATATCAAAATTAAAGCTCGGTTTTATTCCAACTTTGATTTTAGTTGAACTACACAAAAGGAGCCAATCTGTCTAAGGCGAACTGCTGCATTAGTGGGTCCAGTTGGTCTTACCACTTTGAAGAAAGAAGCAGTCCTGTTTGCACTACATTACAGAAGGAATGATCGAGAAGCTTTACAGAGTATTAGTAGACACTGGTGAAATGACTAGTCTGCAGAGAGAATAGGCAACTCTATAACACGTGGAGTGCACTGGGCAAAAAGTGCCCAACCAAGTACAAGAAGCCAGGACATGACTCCAAGTCTGTGAATGTCACTACTAGGAAAAGGGCTATAGATAATATGGACAGTAATGGCGCATCAGACATGTGGTGCGCCACTACTATATAGCAGTGGCGCACCATGTGCTGGTGCGCCATTAGTGTCTATCACACTAATGGTGCACCACACCAATGGTGCGCCACTACTAACATATTTTTTTTTCCAAAAATACTAATGGCGCACCAGGTAACAGTGCGCCATTACTAGCTTAACTAGTAATGGCGCACCACTCGCCACATGCGCCACTACTTTCATTTTTTTTCCAGAACTACTAATGGCGCACCACAAGGTGGTGCGCCATTGCTATCAAAAAAAAAGATTACTAATGGCGCACCTCTAGGGGGCGCGCCATTGCTATCCAAAAAATATATTTCTAATGGCGCCCCGCTAGGGGCGCACCATTGCTAAGCCTCCGCCTCGCCAACCCATTTTCTTCCCCCCATCCCCCCCCCCCCCCCCCCACTGTGTCGACCCATATCGCCCCCTCGCCTCTCGCCACCGTCGTCGATCCCCTTCCACCCATCGGCGACTTCGCTCCCGGGCTCCGCCGCCCCAACCCACCCCTCCCTCGCCTTCCCAGTCCTCCAAACCCTAGAAACCCACGGTGCCCAGACCCACTACGCCGCCCCGACCAAGGCCCACTGCGCCGCCCCGCCGGAGACTTGGAGCCTCGGAGCCCAGACCCACTAGGCCGCCCCGCCGGAGACTTGGAGCACCAGATCCCCCTTCATCTCGATTGCTATCCCCCCTCGCTAGACCCCCCTCGCCGCCGAGCACCCCCCGCACCCTCCCCCGCTCCACCGCCACCGACGACCCACCGCACCCTTCCCCGCTCCACCGCCGCTGACGACAACCTAGGTGCGCCACTAGTAACAATTATATTTTTGAACTCACGAATATTTATTTATGTGTTTATTCTGGTATTGAATTTCTAACTCATAAAATTATTGAATTTGTTAATATTTTTTCAAATTCATAAATGTTTTACCAATTCACAAATGAGGTGCGCCATTGTTATCAATAAAAAATGTTACTAATGGCGCACCAGGAGAGGGTGCGCCATTCTTATCAATAAAAAAAGTTACTTATGGCGCACCCCTTGGAGGTGTGCCATTGCTATGCCTTTCCCCCCTCTATCCCTTTCCCCCTTGCCCCCGCGCCAGATCAAATCCCTAGCCCGCCGCCTCCCCCGAGCATCCACCGCTGCCGCGGCTCCCAAGCATCCACCACCACCGCCGCCGCCCCCAACCAACCATCCACCAGCACCGCCCCCCTCCCCCTCCTCCCAACCATCCACCACCCTCCACTGGACCGCAAGCCACTGCCGTCATCGCCCCGAATCGTGCGTTTCCTCCCCGAGCTAGGGTTCCAGCACCACCGCCGGCCCTGCCTCGCCGCCAACCTCGTCCACCTCGCTCTCCGGCGCACCTCCCTCGAGCCAGCAGAAGCTCTCTACTTTCCCCCGTCGGCAGGAGCAACCATCCCCGCCTTCGCCACCTAGCAAAGGTGAGGATCCAAACTGTAATGTTTGACTGAAAATTTGAGTAAAACTGGAAAATTGAAGTTGCGGTTGCAGTTGCAGCAGCACGGGCCTGGAGATTTGGTCACGTTTTGCAACCAAACAACCGGCATTCTTTGTTCTCCTCCAGCAGCAACAAAAGGTTTTTGCTCTCCCTTGTTACTGGATTTAAGTTGGAGAAAACATTTAAGTTCTGAACATTGTAACTAAATCATGTTCTGAATCATTTAAGTTCTGAACCATTGGAATATCCGAATCATGAACATTGTTAAGTTTAAAAAAAGATGATAAGTAAACTGTATGTGTGTGTGTTGTCTAGATGCCATCCACATGTCAGTGGCCATGCTACACAGAGTTCTTATTCACATCTTCCCTAATGTATGTATTTTAGGAGTGTTGAAGATCTGCTAGTGCTGAATTTTAGGAGTAGACTAAAATAAATTTTAGAATGACTGAATGTATGCAGCCTGCGGTAGTGTAGCTGTACCAAAATCACATCTTCCCTAATGTATGCAATCATGTTTTATGCCATTCTTACTTGTCCACTGGGACTTCTCTCCTGTGATGTCTGTTTTGGTTCTGCAAAAACCCATTCAATAGTGTGGGACTGTGGATCCTTAGCAAGGAAAACCGTGCTTTAGTTCAGACTTCAGAGATATTTGCCTTTGCTTCAATAGGTAGTTTGCTCACAGTCAACATATAATAGCATAATTTGTTTTCCTGCATTGGAATACATCACACTAATATTGTATACGAATTAGGGTCCTTACATTATGTTCTATTCCATGCAGTAAAGGAAATTTTCATCTAAGTTGAGCTGATTTTGATTTCCGTATGTTATGGGGGGACAACAGATATTGCTATATGTTCATTCTTGAGGGTACAGACTTGCTAAACTATTGATGATTTTTTGTTGGGTGACCTATTAGATCTGGAATGGAAGCTCACATAAGTTGAGCTGATTTTTGTCCATATGAAAGGAGAGGACCATATGGTGTGTGGTCTTTTCATCCATATGAAAGTAGAGGCACATTGTGGTGCTAGTTTGCTGGGTTTTGTCTCTGACCATCGTGTCGTGATGATTTTGCAGGTACCCCGAGAGGCCCTTGAGTTTCCCGGAATGTCGATTAAGTTCCGTTCCGGCAAATTCGGGTACTCCATATGTCCTATTTTCAGCAAAGGTCACGCTAAAATTTTCCGTTAATTTTAGCACGACTTTGCTAAAAATAGGACATATGGGGTTCTTGCGACTAATACATGGGCCGGGGTATCTTAGTACTTAATTAAGTAGGATCAACCGCCTCTTGTGTTATACATATAGAATTGTGATATCAACTCATAGTTATTACTAATGTCAATTGCTCGTCATCGATAAACCCTAATCTGGTAGGATGACCTACTAAAAAAGCCCATACCACATATTCTATTTGGATGGCCCGGCTAACCCTTGACCATAAATACTTGAGATGGATGTAGTGTTGGGGAACATAGCAGAAATTCAAAATTTTCTACACATCACCAAGATCAATCTATGGAGTAATCTAGCAACGAAGGGAAGGAGAGTGCATCTACATACCCTTGTAGATCGCTAAGCGGAAACGTTCAAGTGAACGGGGTTGATGGAGTCGTACTCGTCATGATCCAAATCACCGATGATCCTAGTGCCGAACGGACGGCACCTCCGTGTTCAACACACGTACAGCCCGGTGACGTCTCCTATGCCTTGATCCAGCAAGGGGAGAAGGAGAGGTTGGGGAAGACTCCATCCAGCAGCAGCACGACGGCATGGTGGTGGTGGAGGAGCGTGGTACTCCAGCAGGGCTTCGCCAAGCACCACAAGAGACGAGGAGGGAGAGGGGTAGGGCTGCGCCAAGAAAGAGATTGAATCGTGTCTATGGCAGCCCAAAACCTCAAGTATATATAGGGGGGGGGGGAGGGGCTGCGCCCCCACCTTGGTTTCCACCCCTAGGGGGGGCGGCCAGCCCTAGATCCCATCTAGGGGGGCGGCCAAGGGGGGAGAGAGGGGGCGCACCACTAGGTGGGCCTTAGGCCCATCTGAGCCTAGGGTTTGCCCCCTTCCACTCTCCCTTGCGCCTTGGGACTTGGTGGGGGGGCGCACCAGCCCACCTGGGGCTGGTCCCCTCCCACACTTAGCCCATGCAGCCCTCCGGGGCTGGTGGCCCCACTTGGTGGACCACCGGGACCCTCCCGGTGGTCCCGGTACATTACCGATAAACCCGAAACTTTTCCGATGACCAAAACAGGACTTCCCATATATAAATCTTTACCTCTGGACCATTCCGGAACTCCTCTTGACGTCCGGGATCTCATCCGGGACTCCAAACAACATTCGGTAACCACGTATATCTATTCCCTATAACCCTAGCGTCATCGAGCCTTAAGTGTGTAGACCCTACGGGTTCGGGAAACATGCAGACATGACCGAGACACCTCTCCAGTCAATAACCAACAGCGGGATCTGGATACCCATGTTGGCTCCCCCATGCTCCACGATGATCTCATCGGATGAACCACGATGTCAAGGACTTAATCAATCCCGTATACAATTCCCTTTGTCTAGCGGTACGATACTTGCCCGAGATTCGATCGTCGGTATCCCGATACCTTGTTCAATCTCGTTACCGGCAAGTCATTTTACTCATTCCGTAACACATCATCCCATTATCAACTCCTTGATCACATTGTGCACATTATGATGATGTCCTACCGAGTGGGCCCAGAGATACCTCTCTGTTTACACGGAGTGACAAATCCCAGTCTCGATTCGTGCCAACCCAACAAACACTTTCGGAGATACCTGTAGTGTACCTTTATAGGCACCCAGTTACGTTGTGATGTTTGGCACACCCAAAGCACTCCTACGGTATCCGGGAGTTGCACAATCTCATGGTCTAAGGAAATGATACTTGACATTAGAAAAGCTTTAGCATACGAACTACATGATCTTGTGCTAGGCTTAGGATTGGGTCTTGTCCATCACATCATTCTCCTAATGATGTGATCCCGTTATCAACGACATCCAATGTCCATGGTCAGGAAACCGTAACCATCTATTGATCAACGAGCTAGTCAACTAGAGGCTTACTAGGGACATGGTGTTGTCTATGTATCCACACATGTATCTGAGTTTCCTATCAATACAATTCTAGCATGGATAATAAACGATTATCATGAACAAGGAAATATAATAATAACTAATTTATTATTGCCTCTAGGGCATATTTCCAACAGTCTCCCACTTGCACTAGAGTCAATAATCCAGTTCACATCGATATGTGATTAACACTCAAGGTCACATCCCCATGTGACTAACACCCAAAGAGTTCTGGGTTTGATCATGTTATGCTTGTGAGAGAGGTTTCAGTCAACGGGTCTGCAACATTCAGATCCGTATGTACTTCGCAAATTTCTATGTCATCTTGTAGATGCAACTACTATGCTACATTTGGAGCCATTTCAAATAACTGTTCTACTTGGAGCTATTCTAAATTGTTGCTCCATTATACGTATCCAGTATCTCTACTCAGAGCTATCCGGATAGGTGTTAAGCTTGCATCGATGTAACTCTTTACGTCGAACTCTTTATCACCTCCATAACCGAGAAACATTTCCTTATTCCTCTAAGGATAATTTTGACCGCTATCTGGTGATCTACTCCTAGATCACCTTTGTACCCTCTTGCCAGACATGTGGCAAGGCACACATCAGGTGTGGTACTCAGCATGGCATACCGTATAGAGCCTATGACAAAAGCATAGGGGACGACCTTCGTCCTTCCCCTTTCTTCTGCCGTGGTCGAGCTTTAAGTCTTAACTTCATACCTTACAACCCAGGCAGGAACTCCTTCTTTGACTGATCCATCTTGAACACCTTCAAGATCATGTCAAGGTATGTGCTCATTTGAAAGTACCATTAAGCGTTTTGATCTATCCTTATAGATCTTGATGCTCAATGTTCAAGTAGCTTAATCCAGGCTTTCCATTGAAAAACACTTTCCAAATAACCCTATATGCTTTCCAGAAATTCTACGTCATTTCTGATCAACAATATGTCAACAACATATATTCATCAGAAATTCTATAGTGCTCCCACTCACTTCTTTGGAAATACAAGTTTCTCATAAACTTTGTATACACCAAAAATCTTTGATCATCTTATCAAAGCATACATTCCAACTCCGAGATGCTTACTCCAGTCCTTAGAGGGATTGCTGGAGCTTTGCATACTTATTAGAATCTTTCAGGATTGACAAAACCTTCCGGTTGTATCACATACAACCTTTCCTCAAGAAAATCGTCGAGGAAACAATGTTTTGACATCCTATCTGCAAGATTTCATAAATAATGCAGTAATCGCTAATATAATTCCAACAGACTCTTAGCATCTCTACGAGTGAGAAAGTCTCATCGTAGTCAACTCCTTGAACTTGTCGGAAAACATCTTAACGACAAGTCGAGCTTTCTTAATGGTGATACTTACCATCATTGTCCGTCTTCCTTTTAAAATCCATATGTACCTAACAGCCTTACGACCATCAAGTAGTTCTTCCAAAGTCTACACTTTGTTTTCATATATGGATCCTCTCTCGGATTATATGGCGTCGAGCCATTTTGGAATCCAGGCCCACCCTCGCTTCTCCATAGCTCGTAGGTTCATTGTTGTCTAGCAACATGACTTCCAAGACAGGATTACGTACCACTCTGAAGTAGTATGCATCCTTGTCATCCCACGAGGTTTGGTAGTGACTTGATCTGAAGTTTCATGATCACTATCATAAGCTTCCACTTCAATTGGTGTAGGTGCCACAGGAACAACTCCCTATGCCCTGCCACACACTAGTTGAAGAGACGGTTCAATAACCTCATCAAGTCTCCACCATCCTCCCACTCAATTCTTTCGAGAGAAACTTTTCCTCGAGAAAAGACCCGATTCCAGAAACAATCCCTTATTGCTTTCGGATCTGAGATAGGAGGTATACCCAACTGTTTTGGGTGTCCTATGAAGATGCATTTATCCGCTTTGGGTTCGAGCTTATCATCCTGAAACTTTTCACATAAGCGTCGCAGCCCCAAACTTTTAAGAAACGACAACTTAGGTTTCTCCAAACCATAGTTCAAACGGTTTCGTCTCAACGGAATTACATGGTGCCCTATCAAAGTGAGTGCGGTTGTCTCTAATGCCTAACCCATGAACGATAGTGGTAATTCGATAAGAGATATCATGGTACGCACCATATCCAATAGGGTGCTACTATGATGTTCGGACACACCATCACACTATGGTGTTCCAGGCGGTATTAGTTGTGAAACAATTTCCACAGTGTCTTAATTGTGTGCCAAACTCGTAACTCAGATATTCATTTCTATGATCATATCATAGACATTTACTCTTGTCACGAAGATGTTCAACTTCACTCTGAAATTACTTGAACCATTCAATAATCCAGACTTGTGTTTCATCAAGTAAATATACTCAACATCTACTCAAATCATCTGTGAAGTAAGAACATAACGATATCCACTACTCGCCTCAGCACTCATTGGACTACACACATCAAAATGTATTACTTCCAACAAGTTGCTTTCTAGTTCCATTTTACTGAAAACGAGGCTTTCAGTCATCTTGCCCATGTGGTATGATTTGCATGTCTCAAGTGATTCAAAATCAAGTGAGTCCAAACGGTCCATTTGCATGGAGTTTCTTCATGCATATACACCAATAGACATGGTTCGCATGTCTCAAACTTTTGAAAATGAGTGAGCCCAAAGATCCATCAACATGGAGCTTCTTCATGCGTTTTATACCGATATGACTTACGTAGCAGTGCCACAAGTAGGTGGTATTATCATTACTATCTTATATCTTTTGGCATGAACATGTGTATCACTACGATCGAGATTCAATAAACCATTCATTTTAGGTGCAAGACCATTGAAGGTATTATTCAAATAAACAAAGTAACCATTATTCTCCTTAAATGAATAACCGTATTGTGACAGACATAATCCAATCAAGTCTATGCTCAACGCAAACACCAATCTCGATGGTAGAGGGAGCGTGCGATGCTTGATCACATCAAGCTTGGGAAAAACTTCGAACTCATATCGCCAGCTCACCTTTAGCTAGTCTCCGTTTACTCCGCAGCTTTTTATTTCGAGTTTACTAACATTTAGCAACCGAACGGGTATCTAATACCCTGGTGCTACTAGGAGTACTAGTAAAGTACACATTATAATGCATATCCAATATACTTCTGTCGATCTTGCCAGCCTTCTCATCTACCAAGTATCTAGGGTGGTTCTGCTTCAGTGACTGTTCCCCTTATTACAGAAGCACTTAGTCTCGGGCTTGGGTTCAACTTTGGGTTTCTTCACTAGAACAACAACTGATTTGTTGTTCCATGAAGTATCCCTTTCTTGCCCTTGCCCTTCTTGAAACTAGTGGTTTTACTAACCATCAACGATTGATGCTCCCTTTTGATTTCTACTTTCGCGGTGTCAAACATCGCGAATATCTCAAGGGTCATCATATATGTCCCTGATATATTATAGTTCATCATGAAGCTCTAGCAACTTGGTGGTAATGACTTCGGAGAAACATCACTATCTCATCTGGAAGATCAACTCCCACTCGATTTAAATGATTGTTGTACTCAGACAATCTGAGCACAAGCTCAACAATTGAGCTTTTTCTCCCTTAGTTTGTAGGCTAAGAAAATCGTCGGAGGTCTTATACCTCTTGACGTGAGCACGAGCCTGAACTCCCAATTTCAGCCCTCGAAACATCTCATATGTTTTGCGATGTTTCAAAAAACGTCTTTGGTGCCTCAATTCTAAACCATTTAGCATTACGCACTGAACTATCATGTAGTCATCAAAACGTGTATGTCAGATGTTCGCAACATCCACAGACGACGTTCGAGGTTCAGCACACTGAGCGGTGCATTAAGGACATAAGCCTTCTATGAAGCAATGAGGACAATCCTTAGTTTATGGACCTAGTCCGCATAATTGCTACTATCATCTTTCAACTAAATTTTCTCTAGGAACATATCTAAACAGTAGAACTGAAGCGCGAGCTACGACATAATTTGCGAAGACCTTTTGACTATGTTCAGGATAATTAAGTTCATCTTATGAACTCCCACTCAGATAGACATCCCTCTAGTCATCTAAGTGATTACATGATCCGAGTCAACTAAGCCGTGTCCGATCATCACGTGAGACAGACTAGTCATCATCGGTGAACATCTTCATGTTGATCGTATCTACCATACGACTCATGCTCGAACTTTCGGTCTCTTGTGTTCCGAGGCCATGTTTGTACATGCTAGGCTCGTCAAGTTAACCTAAGTGTTTCGCATGTGTTCCGAGGCCATGTCTGTACATGCTAGGCTCGTCAACACCCGTTGTATTCGAACGTAAGAATCTATCACACCCGATCATCACGTGGTGCTTCGAAATGACGAACTTTCGCAATGGTGCACAGCTAGGGAGAAGACTTCTCTTGAAATTTTAGTGAGGGATCATCTTATTTAAGCTACCATCGTTCTAAGCAAATAAGATGTATAAACATGATAAACATCACATGCAATCAAATAGTGACATGATATGGCCAATATCATATTGCTCCTTTTGATCTCCATCTTCGGGGCTCCATGATCATCATCGTCACCGGCATGACACCATGATCTCCATCATCATGATCTCCATCATTGTGTCTCCATGAAGTTGTCTCGCCAACTTATTACTTCTACTACTATGGCTACCGGTTAGCAATAAAGTAAAGTAATTACATGGCGTTGTTCAATGACACGCAGGTCATACAATAAATAGAGACAACTCCTATGGCTCCTGCCGGTTGTCATACTCATCGACATGCAAGTCGTGATTCCTATTACAAGAACATGATCAATCTCATACATCACATATCATTCATCACATTCTACTTGGCCATATCACATCACATAGCATACCCTGTAAAACCAAGTTAGACGTCCTCTAATTGTTGTTTGCATGTTTTACGTGGCTGCTATGGGTTTCTAGCAAGAACGTTTCTTACCTACGCAAAAACCACAGCGTGATATGCCAATTGCTATTTACCCTTCATAAGGACCCTTTTCATCGAATCCGATCCGAATAAAGTGGGAGAGACAGACACCCTCCAGCCACCTTATGCAACCAGTGCATGTCAGTCGGTGGAACCGGTCTCACGTAAGCGTACGTGTAAGGTTGGTCCGGGCCGCTTCATCCCACGATGCTGCCGAATCAAGATAAGACTAGTAACGGCAAGATAATTAACAATATCGACGCCCACAACTACTTTGTGTTCTACTCGTGCATAGTAACTACGCATAGACCTAGCTCATGATGCCACTGTTGGGGAACATAGCAGAAATTCAAAATTTTCTACGCATCACCAAGATTAATCTGTGGAGTAATCTAGCAACAAAGGGAAGGAGAGTCCATCTACATACCCTTGTAGATCGCTAAGCGGAAGCGTTCAAGTGAACGGGGTTGATGGAGTCATACTTGTCGTGATCCAAATCACCGATGATCCTAGTGCCGAACGGACGGCACCTCCGTGTTCAACACACGTACAGCCCGGTGACGTCTCCTACGCCTTGATCCAGCAAGGGGAGAAGGAGAGGTTGGGGAAGACTCCATCCAGCAGCAGCACGACAGCGTGGTGGTGGTGGAGGAGCGTGGTACTCCAGCAGGGCTTCGCCAAGCACCACAAGAGACGAGGAGGGAGAGGGGTAGGGCTGCGCCAAGAAGGAGATTGAATCATGTCTATGGCAGCCCAAAACCTCAAGTATATATAGGGGGAGGGAAGGGGCTGCGCCCCCACATAGGTTTCCACCCCTAGGGGTGGCGGCCAGCCCTAGATCCCATCTAGGGGGGCAGCCAAGGGGGGAGAGAGGGGGGCGCACCACTAGGTGGGCCTTAGGCCCATCTGAGCCTAGGGTTTGCCCCCTTCCACTCTCCCTTGCGCTTTGGGCCTTGGTGGGGGGGCGCACCAGCCCTCCTGGGGCTGGTCCCCTCCCACACTTAGCCCATGCAGCCCCCCGGGGCTGGTGGCCCCACTTGGTGGACCACTGGGACCCTCCCGGTGGTCCCGGTACATTACCGATAAACCCGAAACTTTTCCGGTGACCAAAACAGGACTTCCCATATATAAATCTTTACCTCTGGACCATTCCGGAACTCCTCGTGACGTCCGGGATCTCATCCGGGACTCCGAACAACATTCGGTAACCATGTATATCTATTCCCTATAACTCTAGCGTCATCGAACCTTAAGTGTGTAGACCCTACGGGTTCGGGAAACATGCAGACATGACCGAGACACCTCTCCGGTCAATAACCAACAGCGGCTCTGGATACCCATGTTGGCTCCTCCGTGCTCCACGATGATCTCATCAGATGAACCACGATGTCAAGGACTTAATCAATCCCGTATACAATTCCCTTTGTCTAGCGGTACGATACTTGCCCGAGATTCGATCGTCGGTATCCCGATACCTTGTTCAATCTCGTTACCGGCAAGTCTCTTTACTCGTTTCGTAACACATCATCCCATGATCAACTCCTTGATCACATTGTGCACATTATGATGATGTCCTACCGAGTGGGCCCAGAGATACCTCTCCGTTTACACGGAGTGACAAATCCCAGTCTCGATTCGTGCCAACCCAACAGACACTTTCGGAGATACCTGTAGTGTACCTTTATAGCCACCCAGTTATGTTGTGATGTTTGGCACACCCAAAGCACTCCTACGGTATCCGGGAGTTGCACAATCTCATTGTCTAAGGAAATGATACTTGACATTAGAAAAGCTTTAGCATACGAACTACATGATCTTGTGCTAGGCTTAGGATTGGGTCTTGTCCATCACATCATTCTACTAATGATGTGATCCCGTTATCAACGACATCCAATGTCCATGGTCAGGAAACCGTAACCATCTATTGATCAACGAGCTAGTCAACTAGAGGCTTACTAGGGACATGGTGTTGTCTATGTATCCACACATGTATCTGAGTTTCCTATCAATACAATTCTAGCATGGATAATAAACGATTATCATGAACAAGGAAATATAATAATAACTAATTTATTATTACCTCTAGGGCATATTTCCAACATGTAGCAGGCTTAAAGAAAGAAATGTTTTTAGGCCTACTCCACTTGGCCTGGCTGAAAATGCACAAGTGTGCATGACTAACAATATTCTATTGTAAAGCTAAACAGGAAAGAGGAACCACTCATCCTAACCATTTGTCTCAAAATTACCACTTCACTTCTTACTAATGAAAATCTTAGACCATCTCCATTCACCAATAGCTCAAAACAGTTCAAAGGACGTGTTTTCACCACACTTTGGATTATCTTATTGGACCCAACGCAAGAGATGATATAGTTTTGAACTATGAACATAGGATATGTCGTCACCGGATGACGAAAGTCTCCCGAGGGAGTGTGGCTGGTGCCACGACTATCGAGGTCTGTGCGACATGCCTCACCTGGACGATGATTGGCGCTTCAGCATTAAGATCGAGGAGACCTTCGAAGTTGAAACGGTACACAACGATGACAAGTGTTATTTTCATAATTAAGCATGACTTCAACTATTTCAACGTGTAATTTTCATCTTTTACAATTCGAGTATAGCTTATCCCATGCCATGCAAGACGCTATGTCTTGGAGAGGATGGATTTTGAAGACCATGAAATTTCTGAAACAAAGAAAATTCACTTAAGGACTCACCACGATGTGGATTTTCAAGTAAATCTGTATAATTCTAGGAGCGTAACCCATTTTGGTTGCAAAAATTGGGAAGCATTTTGCAAGATGTATGGTTTTGATGAGGGTATGCTTGTCACCATGGATCTTGGTGATCCTAAAATCGAGCACGACAATATGGACATTTGGGTCCTTGTTGATACACCTCCAATTATACTGCTATGTGAGTTTCTCAAACATAGTTATTAGCTAATTTATATTGTTTATTTCAAAATAGTTGACAGCTTATTTCCATTGACAGCTTGTTTTCATTGTTCAAAGAATGTGCGGGAGATGGTAGACAAAACCCACTACACCGATGGCTCCGAATTAACTACTTACAAGGAGAAAAATCATCTGGTCGGATTTTGTACTGACATTGAGAATTACAATATCTACAATCAAACTCCTCAACATTATGGTCAATACGTGCCACTAGTGTATGTGTTAAACTACGGTAACTACCATGGAGATACCCTGGTAAGATTTTTTACTATTACGACATCCATGCATCTTTTGCATACTTCTAAAACTAGTACATCATTGCTAACTATGAAGTTATTACTATGTTTTTCAACAGATAATCCCAGAGAATTGTGTGCCTCATTTGATGTATCATAAAGGTAGCCTCAATGTTTTGAACATACAGCCAGGTCATCCTACGAATCTCAACTCTCCATACCAGATTTCTAAAAGAAGTGGAGACATGCAAATCAAAGGATGGAAAAAATGTATGGACAGTCGTAAGGAGGTTCTTGGAAGCAAAAGGAAGCGAAGCGCAAGAATTGGAGACAGGATGATCTCCATTCTCCATAATGGAGAGTCAGGGTCTATATTGTTTTATGCTATTTTACCTTAAATAGGGTATTTAGGTCCTGCCTAATACTAATGATCATGTGCTAAGAACAATTAAGTAGGGTTGGTTCGATGACTATCAAGATGATGATCG
This sequence comes from Triticum urartu, assembly GCF_003073215.2. Taxonomy (NCBI): domain Eukaryota; kingdom Viridiplantae; phylum Streptophyta; class Magnoliopsida; order Poales; family Poaceae; genus Triticum; species Triticum urartu. Next base: position 272,459,235 of record NC_053024.1, on the reverse strand, counting down.
TATGACTTGTTATTAATAACGAGTAGAAGTTGTATGATGATGATTAGTAGGACTTGTTAGGATTAGTATTACATCCGACAAACGCGCTACTCGCGGTCTCGAGACTTGTAATGTTCTATCTTTGTTCAGTCTTTTGAATTCGGAGACTAATATGATGAATTATATTCGGAGACTAATCTTTTATTGTATTCGATGAATCTGCTATTTATATGTTGTTCTCTCTATATTATGTGCAGTAATATGTTTTGGAACCTGTGCAAATATCAGAAAAGAAAAAAATCCCTAATATTCATACTAGTGGCGCACCACTCAGCACACTAATGGCGCACTGCAAAAAGGAATCTAATGGCGCATCATCCGCTAGTGCGCCATTAGTATGCCAAAGCACATGGGTAAATATGGCCCCTGGAAGGCATACTAATGGCGCACCGTGGTCTATACTAATGGCGCACTGCATGGTGCGCCATTAGTATACCATATACTAATGGCGTGGTACTAGTGGCGCACCTGTAGTGCGCCATTAGTAGGAAAAACAGGTGCGCCACTAGTAGGCCTTTTCCTAGTAGTGTGTCATTCTAGGCAACAATGATGAGGCATCTGGGTATGGTAATCTGTTAACCGTACTTTCAGTTTGTTAGTCCACCGATTGGTGGGTTAACACTGGGGCCAATATTCATGTGTGTGCTGATGTGTCTTTGTTTTCTTGCAGCATATAAATATGAAATCCACAGGGATGCTCATCTTGATTTTAGTGGAACTGCACAAAATGTTCAGATGGTTCGTGTGCTCCATAATACTTCATCGTGCACAATACATCGAATGGTTCTCTAATCATTCGTTGTCACCTTGAGCCACTGGACTATTAGGTGACAAACTGATGACAAACCCTGCCTGTTCCACAATCATAGGCATTACATATTTTGAATGGGAAAAGCTTGTCAAAGTTTAATCATTGATGTTAGCAAGAAGACATTAGTTTAATATGTTGGAATTGGAAAACCTTGTCAAATTTTGCTCATTGATGTTAGCCAGAAGACATGCATTTGATATTTTTGAGTGGGACGCCCTTTGCTATGAGCAACGTCGATTGTTTTTTCCTCTTCCTGTCTTGAGTTCATAAGTAAATATTTACTCTGCTGAGATGCATAGTTAGATTAATGTTGACTTATGTAAGGTATTTTAAGAGTTTGTTCTGAATGTTGTCTATGTAATGCCAGGCCTTGTGAGTTTGATTGCAAAGTTGAGCTTGGAATGCTATGGCATGCGGCATCGCGAGCTGTTCAATGTACCTCCTGAGAATAATGCTTCATATTGTTTTGCATGTTGAGCTAATGCATGTGATTTGCATGTTAAGAAGATCATCCTCTTCTGTTTTTTCTGTGCTTAAGAAGTTCATTGTCATATGTTTCATTCATAGCCTATACGACAACGCGGGTAGGTTAGAGGTGAAACCATATGATCTTCCGACCAACTCATCATCTTACGCCGTGATTCGATCGTCGTTTTCCAACCAAAACCGCTTGTAAAACCGACGCTTGTAAATAAAAGCAGATGGTCTCTGGCGAAATGCTTGGTTGGTCGATTTTGACTAGTAAAATATACATTGGTCTCTCAAATTACATGCGTAACACGCCGGTTTTCATTACAGACCTCGGGCCCTCGGTTTCATTACGCCTATATTTTACGCGTGTTTCTGATGACGAGTAAATTACACTTGTATCTTAATACAGGTGTGAAATAAACCAGAGCTCCCAAGCACGGCCTTACCGTTTCATGCCGTCTCGGTCTCTCGAAGGTGCTCATAGGTGTCCGATGATCCTGGCTTCCAGAATGAGGAGCAAGCGCTGTATCAGACCATCCGTAGGGCCTTACCGTTTCGAGTTGTTGCACTCGCCGTAGCGCCGAGCATTGTCAACATGGTCAACGAGCATGAGGATTTAGGAGATGACTTTATTTTGACTAGATGACAGTAGGGACCCACTAGGGCCATAGCCGTATGTACGCAAGTTCCTCATTATTATATACAACTATATTTTTTTGCTTCCTCCTGGTTTCCTGACATCACGGTCCCACACCATCGTCAACCTATATAGTCAATAAACGAGATAATTGCACAAGGAGCGGCCGACAGTTGGGACCCAGCAGCTGCAACAGTATTTGTTTTTTTAGGTGTAAGCGGAGTTATTCTTGAGCGATGTTTTTGTTGTTGTTCAGAGGAGCAGGGTATCAACTGGGTGGGCTGTGGCCCGTCTAGTCCAGGCTATTATTTTATGTTGACAAAATATCCAGCCCAGATATTATTTTTTCAAGGTGAAAATGGCTAGCCCAGCTATACTTTTTTTTGCAGAATACCCAACCCAGGTCAAGTTGTTATTATCCGCCCCGCTGGGCTGTAAATCTTTCCTATTAGGCCTAACAAGAAAATGGGCTTTAAGAAATAATAAATGGGATGTAATTATAAAAACTGGGCTGTAAATATATAAAAACGCACCAAGAAGGTAATTAGTTACAAAAATATTATTGTTTGAATTTGGAAATTTTTATTTCATTACTTATTGCACGCACAATATTTTTTTAGATTCTTACCTAATACAAATTCATTTTGAAATTATATTTAATCTGACTCGAAATTTCATGATTATTTGTTTTCAAATCCCATCAAAATGTGGCATTTTCGGCTGAATTCTGTTTTGAGAGGTTGGTTTAAATTATTAATCGTTCTCCTGGCTAGAAAATGGGCTGTAATTTTAACAGACTGTAAATGGGTTGTAGTAAATTCCATTAGAATTCAAAAATGGGCTGTACACTATTACAAATCGCAAATGGGTTATATGTTCTCGGCCACCGATGTGATGCTCACTTGTGGGCCTACTATTTTTTTGAGAATTATAGTCAGTGATGCGTACGGAAGGCTTGTGGGCCTACTAAGGCGCACAGAAGGCTTTGTAAACTTATAGTTAAGACATGATTCTAGTAGAAGTGGCCGTTGGTTGTCCATCCAACGACTGTAGTGCTTCTTCAATCTCGGATATTCTTGCTTCAGCCGCCTAAACCACCACCGGCGGTACCGCCTACTACCGTCTCTCGTGGCCAGCTGTGCTGCCACGCAGGCTTCACGGGCCCACTCTAGTCCCAAACACCGTCCAGGCCATTCCTCTACTCACCAACACCTCCTGTTCTTCACCGGCGATGGCAGCCTCACACCATAGCCGAACAAGTGAACCCTCATACTCCCCTCCGTGTGGGCATCGACTGTTGTGTCTTCGCCGCCTCCAGGTCATTCCCTTCGTAATACTTGCTGTCGTTCATTGCGTTGGTTCTCTCGGTGCGGCGTGGTCAACTTTGTCAACAAACGATAGCCATCGGCGATAGAGATCCAGTGTCTTGCCCACAGCAAGGCACGGCGTAACTGGCAGCCAGCCATCCGTTGGATCAGGGGCGTTGGCTCAGATGAGGCATGTATGTGGATTGGCTGACAGTACGGACGCACATGGCCCATGGCCGCAAGCAGCAAGTGGCCCCGTATTATGCGAAAACAAATAATTTCTCCCCCTGACAGGTTTGACCCACCAGCTACATCTCCGCACGCAAGGAAGTTCTTCATTTATTATGCGGAAATAAAAAGTTTCCTCTCCGTGACAGCTGGGGCCCACCACCTTTATTATGATCCATTTCGTGAAAATATAGATTGCACCGAAGATGCTAAATTGTTTTCTTTCTATTCTAACTCGAAAAAGAAGAAATTAAAAAAAAACTAGAAAATATCTTCGCACACAAGGAAGTGTCACCTTATTACGCGAAAAAAACTAATCCCCCCTGCAAGGTGGGACCCACCAGATTTGTAGGCTGACTTGTGGGCCTACTAAGTTAACGCGTACGTAGGGCTTTGTCAACTTAGTCAATAAACGATTCTAGCTGCACTGACCATTCAATGTTAATCCAACGGCCAAGCTGCGTCTTCAACCTCTAGTCTTGTCGCTCCAGCCGCCCAAACCTACGCCCGTCGTACCGCCTGCTCCAGCCTCCCGCGGCCGGCTGTGCTACCGCGTAGGCCTCACCACCCCACCGTACTCCCATCCCTGGCACGACCATCCCTCTACTCACCCACACCTGCTGTTATTCTCCGGCAACGGTAGACGAACTAGTAAACCCTCGTACCCCCTCCGCGTGGGAAACAACTGCCGTGTGTTCCCCGGCTCCGTGTCAGTCCCTTCATAGGCCTCGCCATCATCCACTGCCCTGGTGCTCTCGGCGCGGCATGGTCAACATGGTCATAGAATGACATCCATCGGAAGTGGACTGTACGTGGAGAGGCTGACAGCTGGGTCCACGGCCGCACGCAAGGAAATGCCTCCTTATTATGTGCAAAATAATGATTCCTCCACCTGACAACTGGGAACCACCGTAAGGGCCTCTGTATTTCACGAAAAAACGTTCACTCCACTGATAGGTCGAACCCACCAGCTATATCTTCGCACGCAAGGAAGTGCCTCCTTATTACGCACAAAAAAATGAATACCCCCTACTAGCTGGGACCCACCATAGTGGGAGGCTGACTTGTGGGCCTACTAAGTTGACAGGGATGGAGGGCTTTGTCAACTTAGTAAATATGAACGATTCTAGCTCCGGTGACCGTACTATGTCCATCCAACGGCCGTAGTGCTTCTTCAACCTTTGGTCTTTTTGCTCCAGCCGCCCAAACCAGCGCCGGTCGTGTCGCGTGCTCCTGCCTCCCGTGGCTAGCTGTGATGCTGCGGAGGCCTCACCGCCCCCTACTACTCCCACCACTGGCAAGGCCATCCCTCTACTCACCCACACCCCCTGTTATTCTGCGGTGATGGCAGCCTCACACCGCAACCGAACCAGTGAACCCTCGTACTCCTCTCCGTGTGGGCATCCACTATTGCGTCTTCCCTGTCTCCGTGTCATCCGCTTCCTAGTCATGACCTTCGTCCACCGCCCTGGTGCTCTCTACGCGGCGTGGTCAACGTGGTCAAGGAGCGACTTCCATCGGAAGAGTACTGTACGTGGAGAGGCTGACAGCTGGGTGCACGACCGCAGCAAGGAAGTGCCTCCTTATTACGCGGAAAATAATGATTCCTCCACCTGACAGTATGGACCCACCGGACGAGCCACCGTATTTCATGAAAAAACGTTTCCCCCTGACTGCTAGGACCCACTATCTACATCTTCGCACGTAAGGAAGTGTGTCCATATTACGAGCAAAAAAATGATTCGCCCCCTGACTGCTGGGACCCACCAGCTACATCTTCACACACAAGGAAGTGCCTGACAGTCGGGACCGACCTGGTCGAAGCGTACGCAGCCTTGTCATTCTGGTCACGAATGTGTACATAGATACTAGTCGATCGGTCTGTTTGCAGGCTGCGGTGATGAACCATGGCCGTGTAAGGAAGGGCACATGTCGTAGTAGAGGAGCACACGTGTCGTAGTAGAGGCACGCACGTAAACGTACGTACAACGGCTAGGGTGCAGGAAAGTACATACGGCCACGTACGTACATATGGGCGGGGTCTCGAACGCCTACTCGCGCATACGTACGGCCCGGTCTCGTGTACATGGCTGGGTCGGAACGGAGAAACATTGTCGTCATCATGTTCATGGGGAGGAAACGGAATGCGTCGTGTTCATCGGGAGGCAACGGAATACATGGCATTCAACAAGAGCCAACCGGCTTGGACGGAACAGCCGATGGAAACGAGGCCTGGCGTACCGCAGAACCGAGGAAACGGCCTTGTGTTCGACCGGCCACGGTTGAAATGTTATCCTGTTCATCGGGAGGGGTCTAGCATACCGCAAAACAGAGGAAATGGACTTCTCTTGGACCTCCTACGGTCAAAACGGGGTCTGGTTGATCGGGAGGGGTGTGACGTACCGTAAAACGAAGGAAACGGACTTGTGATGTAGCGCTACGGTCGAAACAGGGGTCCTGTTCATCAGGAGGGGTGTGGCGTACCGCAAAACGGGACTCCACGGGATACTGTTCATCTCCACTATCGACTGCCTTCACGGGCTATTGTTCATCCACCGTCGACCTCCTCCAGCCTCCACCAGCGACTATTCATTCACGGGCTCCTGTTCATCCAGCCGCCACCACTCCTACACCGGCTAGTGTTCAACTATCCCTCTCCACGGGGTATTTTCAACCACCCCTCCACGAGCTACTGTTCATCGAGCCCTCCACCGGGTCCTGTTCATCCACCCCCCAACCAGCTCGATCGATCGGGGTCCTGTTCATCCAGCGGCAATGGCCTCTACTACCATGGGGACCTGTTCATCTACCCCCCACCGAGAACTGTTCATCCGATTACACCTCCCCAACAACACTCACTGTTCATCAAGAGGCAGCAAGTTCGATCGGCTTCAGTTAGCAACTAGTTAACAGCCATCGATCGATCGCTTGGGTTCAGTAACACATAGCCTGAAGTGCAATCGCTCGGGTTCAGTTCGAGCCCAACGCCTCGCTCGGGTTCAGTTAAAGCGCAACGCCTCGCACACACGCGCGTATGTACGAGAGAAACATGCATCGCTCAGCCCACGACCACCCACCGTAACTGGGAACTCCCCCGATATTTTCCTCGCCCTCGCTTCTACCATGGTTTTTCCCGTCATGGACGACCCAAAGAATGTCATGCAGCTGCGTCTCCGGCCCGCCTAGGATGAAAATCCCATTTTTTGTCATGATTTTTTGTCATAGAAGTATGAGCCAACCACATCTACGATGGTACTGGGTTTCGTCACAATTATCGTCATAGAAGTGCCATAAGCATGACAATTTTTTTCGTTCCGCCCAAAATGTCCCGGATGTGTCTTTTTTTGTAGTGTTTGAAAAGTCAAACCTCAAAAAAGTTAGACCATGTATATATGGAGAAAAACATTTACATCTGGAATGATCATTAGATTCATCACAACTTGTTCTTTCTTCATACTATCATTTATTTTGGTATGGTAGATATAAGTAATTTCTTTATAAACTTGGTCAAAGTTTCAAAAGTTTGACTTCTAAAAAAATGTTGGCACTACATTATCGAACAGAGGGAGTAGCTCTTTCTCTCTCACGGGCCTCCTCTCCCACTCAAACTCTCTATACCGATGGATTATACGCTCACTGTGTCAGCGTATAGCTCTGTATATTGTTTAGTTGACCGGTCAACCAGTCCACATGCTACCTTCTCAGCTCGTGTTCTCTATCTTCGTGTGCTGGCCCATGTGGGAGTGGGTGAAAATAAGTAAACTAGAGGCCCGTCTGACACGTGGTGAAGTAAACAAAGTTGAAACCACTCGGGGTAGCACCCCACATGCTGGTAAATTGAGGGCGCACTGAGGACACACTTCTTTTGCATGAAGGACGCACTCACACACAATTCACCACTCCGCGGGAGCATGCACAGAAGGACGCACTCACGCACACCCAACAAGCTAGCACACAACACACACTAGCACACGTGTACACCAGCGTCGCCGCTGTTTGAGATGGACAGCGAGGCAGCCAACAAGCGGAGGCGGCTCGAGCCAAATCGCATCTGGCGAGCCTGGACTTCATCAGCAGCCTCCTGGACGACATGCTGCTCGTCATCATCGGCCTCCTCCCCACCAAATTTTCCGTGTGAACTGCCCTGCTCTCCCAGCGGTGGCGCCCCCTCTGGTGCCGCGTCCCCCTCAACCTCACCGTTGTCAGCTGCCTCTGCGATGGGGATTGCAAATGCATGACCGCAGTCTCCAAGATCCTTGCAACGCACCCTAGGCCAGCCAGACGCCTTGACATCCACATGTTCAGTACCAACTGCAAGGTCCAAGCCAAGTTCGATGAGTGGTTCTTATCCCCCGCCCTAGATCAGCTTGAGGAGCTGAGCTTTGAAGCTGGACGATGTCGCTATCTACCACCATCGGTGCTCCCCCTCATGCCAACACTGCACTGCGCCACCTTCAGCTCCTGCTATCTTCCATAGATTAATGTCACGCCCGCCCTTCTTCTACCTCAAGCCAAGCAGCTCGACCTCTTCGACGTTGTCATCTCGAAGAAGGCTATGGAGAACCTACTCTGAAGTTGTACTATGCTCGAGTACCTTCGTCTTGAGCAGATCCACGGGTTCATTAGCCCCCACATCGCCTCGACGAATCTCCCATGGATTTATGTGTCTTGCTGGCCCTGCAACAAGACATCAGTTGGGCAGAGATCACTCCAGCTGTTCCACGGAATGGTCATTGAGAATGCACCTTTCCTTGAGAGATTTCTTGTATCTGATCTAGAAGGTCCAACAAAAATCAAGGTCATTGACGCGCCGAGATTGACAGCATTGGTGTACTTGTCTGACAAATTCTCCCAACTCTTTATTGGACCCGTAGTCATTCAGGTACAACACTCATCTTCTTCTCCGTCTTCTTGAAATTCACATTTTTAAATTTCTTCTTGATGTATTTACGACCTTCTTCTAGAAAATGATTCCGACAAGCTTGACCCAGTCTATGCGCACAGTGAAGATCTTGGTGATAAAATCTATCGGCCCCAATCTGGATCAAGTTGATACATTCCTTACATGCTTTCCGTGCATGGAGAAGCTACTCATCGAGGTGAAACTTCTTTCCTATTGGTAAACGGTAATCACAATGTAGCTCAATTTTTTTTGTAATTTTCCCAAATTACAATGACAAGTGTAGTGTCCAAAACTGCATCTACGCACTGCACCGAAAGAAATGTTTTTAGTATTTTTTTCTCATGTGATCACCTGCATCATTTTTTGTTGCACTACTATAGTAGCCTAGGGTAGTCATAGTGGAAAGTAACTTAGACTAATAACTCTATGGTTACCCTAAGAGCGAGTACTGCCTCCGTCCTGGTTTACTCTTCCTATTTTGTAGTATGAAAATTTGACCATAGATTTAACGGAAAAAATGTTAATGCATGTCACTAAAAATTATGTCACTGGATTCATATTTGAACATAATTTCAAATGGAATAATTTTGGTGACATGCGAAGGCATTTTCTTATGTAAATCTATGGTCAAAATTTTACACTAAATACGAGGTAGTACAAAAGTGGGCTATAACGGCCCTCCACTATGTAGGACAAAACATGTGCCAAATTCACTTGTGATGCATTTGGCATCGATGCCTCTCCATTTCTCACCTGGTGCCCCAATCTGGATAACCTACTTTGCTCCGGTGCCCCTCCATTTGCGACGGGACTAGGCAACTTGTTTCTCATTGCCGCTGCGAGTTCAAGACCAAGACAGTTTTATCTTAAGTTAGAACCGCAACGATTATTTGATGTAATATAACTCTACAGTACTTCAATATCATGCACGCTATCTTCCCGTTAGATCTTTCTTTGTATGCTTGCACCCTACACTTGGTGAGATAAGGTTGCCGTCACATAAACCCATGCCATGGTGCTTTGAGGACGGATCCTTAGCACCCTGCCGAGAGGACGCTTGCTACCGGGCAAACCACCTTGCCGCTCCCAGCGCGGTCACTTGAACTGTTGAGCAGAGTCGAAACAGGACAAGAGCGCGGCTAGTAGTGAGTAGGCCACCTTGCCGTTCCTAGTGCGGCCGCATAAACTATCGAGTTGACTCGAGACAGAGACAAGGGCGTTGCCAATAGTGGAAGGGTCCCGTTGCGTGAATGTTTCCCACACAAGCAAAGAGATCTTTCGAGGAGGACATAGTCATATAAATGAAATTAGCCAAAATTTTATATGACTTAGCTTTTCGGGGACACACGGATGGCTCTCGAAGCTGCGGACGGCACCAGACGTTGGCCGATCGACGTCGCCTTCTCCCTTCAAGCCATCCCCATGAAAGAGTCGTCGCGTCTCCAAAACCAGATTTCCATGGCTTACGCCCCCTACCTGGCGCGCCAAAGATGTCAGAGGAAACGACACCTACAGGATCACGAGGAATCCCTTTTACTATGGTTGGCGGGCCCGGGGCTGTGGAAAGAGCGGGATTGAGAGATCAATGCAAGGGGATTATCCAGGTTTGGGCCGCAAGTGATGCGTAATACCCTACTCCTGCTGGTTTGTGTTTGTCTTGTGTTCTTGGACTAGCTACAAGGTGTGCAGGGTCCAAAAATCTGAATCCCCTCTCAGTACGCCGCATGCCTCCTTTTATAGCCAAAGGGGCTGCCACAATGGCACACAGGAGGTGGAAAGCTATATAGTAGGTGAGTCTATCTCCTGGCACCATAGGAAAAACACATTTAATGCACTGCCGATGTTCCCTTCTTGCTTTATCGGGGACGGCAAGGAAGCTCGTCCCAACTGCCGCCGCCTCGCCTGGCTTCGACGCGCATCCGAACTGACGAGGCGTGTAGCGCCACGCTAGCTGGCTGCTGAATTGGTGTGGTGGCAGAGTCTTCACGAAGATCTGCATGTCACCACGCAGGTGCTTGCCGAGTCGGCCTAGAGGCCGCACGTCACCACGCAGGTGTCGGCCTAGCTGGTGGGCTGGCAGCGGCATGGGAACGACAGTGGAGTCTCGGTAGATGTGGGCCTGGCTGCGGCCTCGCGGATGTCTTCAGCAAGAGTCTTGCTGGGGTCCTGTCAAGGGTCTTGCCGTGGCATCGTGGTCATCCCCAGCAAGGGTCTTGCCGAGGGTCTCGTGGGTATCCTTGGCAAGGATCTTACCGAGGATCGTCGTCTCTGGTTATCATCTAGTCTTGTGTGCTTCTAGTCTCCACAAAGATCTGCATGCCACCATGGAGGTGCCTCCCGAGCCTCAGTTCCAAAGTGGTTAATGGTGTTGGAACTCTTGGGCTCAAGGGTGGCAGCTCTGCTGGTGTTGGGCAAGTTGCCCCGGCAAGGTTCTTGTCAGGGCTGTGGAGGCCGTACCGGCAAGGGCCTTGCTGGGGGAGCTCACCTCGCCCTTTTGCTCTTCGTGTTTCTAGCTTGGCGTTGCCCTGGTTGTCTTGTGGCTTTGCTTCCTTCCTCTGCTCTGCTAGGTGTGGCTGCAGGCGCGGCTTCAACTGCCCGCGCACATGTAAAGGGGTACAAAATAGGACCCCTCCTTTTGTGCACCGACAGGATCAAATATCATCGCATAGCCTATACCATGCCAATGTTTTTTCCTTCAAAGATAAAGGGAAAACCTTCTTCTTAACTTCATCTCCGGGTAAACCTGGAAGCTTAAATAATCCACAAATTTATTCCACATATATCAAGTGCATATCAGGATGTTCGGTTCCATCTCCAGCATAAGGATTAGCTAGTAGTTATTCTATCATACCCGAAGGAATTTCATATTCAATATTTTCAGTAGGTGTAGTAGGTTGAGGGGTGACTAATTGTTGTTCTGATCGAGGTGAAGATACCCTGAACAAACCCCTCAAAGGATTGTTTTCCATAGTAACAAGTGACAATAAATTTCAGTACGTAGTATTAATTTTTCCTTACCAATTTCCACTTACCAAAAGCGCTTCACTCCCCGGCAACGGGTCCAGAAAAGAGCCTTGATGACCCACAAGTATAGGGGATCAATCGTAGTCCTTTCGAAAAGTAAGAGTGTCGAACCCAACAAGGAGCAGAAGGAAATGACAAGTGGTTTTCAGCAAGGAAATATATGTAAGCACTGAAATTGTAAGTAACGAGTAGTTTGATAGCAAGATAATTTGTAATGATCAAGTAATGATAATAGTAAAAAAATTGCTGAAAGGTAGCCCAATCCTTTTGAGGCAAAGGACATGCCAAAGTGGTCTCTTATGATAAGCAAAGTATTCTTGAGGGTACACGAGAATTTCATCTACTCACTTTCCTCAAGCTGGTTTGATTTGTGTTCGCTACTTTGATAATTTGATATGTGGGTGGGTAGGTGCTTAGGTGTTGTTCTTACTTGAACAAACCTCCTACTTATGATTACCCCCTCACAATAATCCACAACTACGAGAAAAGTATTAAGAATAAATTCTAACCATAGCATTAAACTTTTGGATCCAATCAGTCCCTTACGGAATAGCGCATAAACTAGGGTTTAAGCTTCTATCACTCTCGCAACCCATCATCTAATAACTACTCCACAATGCATTCCCTTAGGCTAAATATGGTGAAGTGTCATGTAGTCAACGTTCACATGACACCACTAAGGGGATCACAACATACATACCATCAAAATATCAAACACATATAAAATGCACATGATTACTTGCAACAAGATTTCTCCTGTGACCTCAAGAACAAAAGTAACTAATCAAAAATGATAATCATGCTTATGATCAGAGGGGTATTAAATAGCATATTGGATTTGAACATATAATCTTCCACCAAATAAACCATATATTAATCAACTACAAGATGTAATCAACACTACTAGTCACCCACAAGTACGAATCCATAGTTCTGGTACAAAGATTTAACACAAGAGATGAACTAGGGTTTGAGAGGAGATGGTGTTGTTGAAGATGTTGAAGGAGATTGCCCTCCCCAGGATAGGAGAGTTGTTGTTGATGATGATGACAATGATTTCCCCCTCAGGGAGGGAAGTTCCCCTGGCGGAACCGCTCCACCAGAGGGCAAAAGTGCTCATGCCCAAGTTCCACCTCGAGACGGCGGCACTATGTCCCGAAAGTCCCCCCATTATTTTTTTTTCGGTCAAAACGACGTATATACCAGAAGATGGGCACCGGAGGTGGGCTGGGCTGATCACAACCCACCAGGGCGCGCTTGGGGGGCCATGCGCGCCCTGGTGTCTTGTGCTCACCAGGTGGACCCCCTCAAGTATTTATTTGCTCTAGTATTTCTTCTTTATTCCATAAAAATTCCTTGTGAAGTTTCAACTCATTTGGAGTTGTGCAGCATTGGTAGCCCGATGTAGCTTTTTCAGGTCCAGATTTCCAGCTGCCGGAATTCTCCCTCTTTGTGTGAACCTATTGCATATTATGAGAGAAAAGGCATTATAATTACTCCAAAAAGCATCATTATGCATAAAAACATTATAAATAACAGTACGTAAACATGATGCAAAATGGACGTATCAGAGAATCATGATGTTCCATTGCTATTTACATAGGAGTACTTGCCAATACAATGAACCTACTTCGCTCATATCTTGTTTTCATGCTTGTGATATGTCATGTGCATTGTGTTTGCCCACTATTTGCACACATGACATGATTGCCATGAATACTTCTAGTGTGTTGCATCTTTGGACTACTAGCTTACATGACTTGAATGCTATGATCGCTTGTTTTGTTGCATCGCCCATGATCCATTCTTGCTTGTTTCATTGGGTTGATAGCATATATGTTCTTGCCTCTTACATGATATACCTTGATAATTGTCTCTTGTCTCCATTACTTGCATCTCTCATATTCACATGTAGTGAGTGCAACCATGCTATGCTCATTGATCTTGGAGACTTGGATACCTTACTTGTGCATGCTTGTTTGGTTGAACTTAATGCATTTGGTTGTTTCTGCATCTTATGCCTACATACCATGCCCTACACCCTTGTACTTTCTTATGATAAGAATGATGAAAACACTTGTTGGGTATTTCACCACATGAATGTTTGGTTTTGCATTTCCGCTAAACTCATTTTGGAGGGTTCACAAGGTGGTGTCGTCATGAGACATATTGGATGGGCCATTCTTTCATTGTTGTCTCCTTCTTCTTGTCTACAAGATACATCTATTGGATGGAGGACCAACATTCGAGATGGACCCTATGGACCTTCAAGTTATGGAGTGCTCGGACTTAGTGGATGCACCACCGAACCACCACTTATGCCACGACATCGAGATATGGTACAACACCACCCATAACAAATTTGCATCTTATGCATGGATTGACTCACATTATGATTGCCTTGATGCATCTTCTATTTCTATGTCATCCATGATATATGAGCTTGTGCACTTCCTTAGCCAATTTGTTGTGATCTTCCTTGATGGAATAATCATACATAATGATCTCATTGCCTACCATCAATTCATGATAACATAATAATATTGAGCATCCATTGCCATGTTCATGCTCTTGATATACCATCTCTCTATGACATCATTTTCCACAATGGTAGAATTTGTAGCTTTGTGCACCATGACATTTACCATACATTATGTGCACAACAAATGAATTTGCTCTCACAAATGCTTTACATATCATTTTACATCATTTGACTAAGCAACTTGTACCTTGTCACGAACAATATTATCGGACGAACTCATGCTTACATGATAGAAACCTTATGTGCGCTAACCATTGTATTTTTGAGTGTCCCTTGTGTTTGCTCGGTTTGCATGAATACCATCTCGACGACATATTGAAGAACTTTGGCTGCGCCATGACACACAAGTCCGTCCACGACAACCATTTCCATGGTGATGAGGATTACGATCCAAGGTCGGATCTTTCCCGGGGGGGTGATGCGGAGCATCCCACGGTCATCCCCATGTACACTTCAACTAATCCCCAAGCCCCTAGTGCACCTACGATGAGAGCTTGAGCATGTGCCATTGGACGTAAGGTGAAATCTCTCCTTGTTAAACTTCCCTTGGACCCAAATGAGACATGGCTACTACCTCAAACAAAGACACTTTGTGTTCTTAGGTACCAAGGAACCAACAAGGAGAAGGAATGGTGCAAGATGGACACCAAGAGCATGGATAGGGATTTTCCCAGTGCACAGATAGATGTACAACCGCCCAACTACAGGTCGGCTGGTACAACAGCCCAACTACCGGTCCACCGGTACAACCGCTCGACTACCGCCCAACTACCGCTCCAGCTTCTGTGATTGAGCGACACAAGACTGGTATCGCCCGGGTTACCCCGGCAACTATAGCAAGACTGGCACAACCGGTCCTACCACCAGTACAACCAGTCTATACCTTCGCAAACACCTCCAAAAAATGGTACCTGAGCTCCCAGTGGTACAACCGCTCATGTAACCGGTACAACCAGTCCGCCTGCGCGCAGCGACGGGGCAACATCCCGTGTAACCCCCAACTTACCCCTTGGACTATAAGTACTCGTCCCCTATCTCCGAATTAGATTTAGCATAGGTTTAGCCCATTTTGGATATAGAGCTTTGATCATCCATGTGGTTCTACTCCATCGAGAGACCGTGGCCTCCATGGAGATTATCCACGCTTGGATACAAGACCCCTCACGGGAAGATCCCTCGCGGATTCAAGGCCTCCTCACTGAGATGAACTAGCTACTGTTTGTATCGCCCTTTATTGACTTTGGAACGTGTATATCCCTTTGTGTTCACGGATCGAGCACATGTGTGACCGTTTCTTGTTGATTTGAATGTTTCCTCTCGTTTCCCCTTGCATTTTTTCTCTCTGGTGTTCTTCGCGGGATCCTCTCCGAATCATGAAAGATCGGCCTAAGGGTTTTCAGCCTACATCTGAAGGTGTTTTTAGGGTTCTCTGAGGAACAAGTAAAATCATAAATTTCATATAGATTCCATGCATAGCATAGCAAACAATTTATTTGATTCCATAAGAGTCCCCCTTTTTGAGACAAATGATGACGCACAAAATGAGCATGCTCACCTGATGATTTTCCCTCAACTAAACTAGTTGGAGTTTCAGCACGAGCACATATGGATCGACGATTATCCTCGTTGAAAACTTTAAGTGGATCCATAAACCTTTTTCTTTATGGTTTTCAATGAACACGCAATTATACCAAGCAAACAAGCAAACACGCCAAGTAAGACATAAAGTCCAACTAAAAGACAAACGGAAAGAAGGCGAATAAAAAGGCAAATATTGTTGTGTTTTTCTGATAACGTTTTAGAAGTGGGGGAGAGGAAAACGACAGGCAAATGACAAACAATGTAAATGCAAGAAATGAGAGTTCATGATAGGTACTTGGTAGGCTTGATATAGAACCTCCTCGGCAATGGTGCCAAAAATTCTTCCTACTACTTCTTGAGCTTGTGTTGATTTTTCCCTTGAAGAGTAAAGGGTGATGCAACAAAGTAGAGATAAGTATTTCCCTCAGATATTAACCAAGGTATCAATGCAGTAGGAGGTACAAGTAAGTCCCCAATATATGCACCTGCACATACTAACAAACACTTGCACTCAACGCGAAAAGGGGTCGTCAATCCCTTCACGGTCACTTGCAAGAGTGAGATCTAATACATATAGATATAAAAGATAAGTAAAAGGCAATATAAAGTAAATATAAATAAATTGCAGCAAGGTATTTCTGGGTTTTTGTTTTTATAGATCTGAAAATATATGATGGAAAATAGACCCGGGGGCCATAGGTTTCACTAGAGGCTTCTCCCTCGAAGAAATCATATGGTGGGTAAACAAATTACTATTGAGCAATTGATACAAAAGCGCAAAGTTATGACGATATCTAAGGCATTTATCATGAATACAGGCATCACGTCCGTGAGAAGTAGACTGACTCCCGCCTGCATCTGCTACTATTACTCCACACATCAAATGACTCCTGCCTGCATCTAGAGTATTAAGTTCATAACAACAAAGTAACGTCTTAAGCAAGATGAGATGATGTAGAGGCATAAACTCAAGCAATATGATATAAACCCCATCTTTTTATCCACAATGGCAACAATACAATACATTCCTCGCTACCCCTACTGTCACTAGGTGAGGACACCACAAGATTGAACCCATCACAAAGCACCTCTCCCATTGCAAAAAAACCAATCTACTAGGCCAAACCAAATCGGTAGATCGGAGAGAAATACTAAGCTATCTCAATCATTTATAAAAGAGTTCAGAAAAGACTGAAATAATATTCATAGATAATCTGATTATAAATCCACAATTCATCGGATTTCAACAAAGGCACCGCAATAGAATATTACATCGAATAGATTGCCAAGAACATCAAGGAGAACACTATATTTAATATCAAAGAGATAGAGAAGAACCCATCGAGCTACTAGCTATGGACCCTTAGGTCCATGGTAAACTACTCACGCATCATTGGAAGGGCAGCAAGGTTGGTGTAGAGGCCCTCCGTGATTGAATCCCCCTCTGGCGGTGTGCCAGAAAAGGCCCAAGATGGGATCTCATGAGAACAGAAGCTTGCGACGGCAAAAAAGTATTTTTGGTGTGCCCCCTGGTATAGGGGGGATATTTGAGGATTTATAGTCCTGGGATTAGGGTTAGCGGAGCCACGGGGGGAGGGGGGGCCCACAAGCCCCCTGGCCGTGCCCCCTCAGGCATTCCCACAGGGCTTGTGGACCCCTCGTGGGTCTTTTGGCCTCCTCCCCAAGTCTCGTGGGTTTCGTCTGGTCCAAGAAAAATCATCGTAAAGTTTCATTCCATTTGGACTCCGTTTGATATTGATTTTCTGTAGAAGTCAAAAACAAGGAAAAACAACAGCTGGCACTGGGCACTAGATAATAAGTGAGTCCCAATAATAATATAAAATTGCATATTAATGCATATAAAAACATCCAAAATAGATATTATAAAAGCATGGAACAAGAAAAAATTGTAGATACATTGGAGACGTATCAAGCATTCCCAAGCTTAATTCCTGCTCGTCCTTGAGTAGGTAAATGATAAAAACAGAATTTTTGATGTGGCATGCTACCTAACATATTTATCTATGTAATTCTTCTTATTGTGGCAAGAATATTCAAATACATAAGATTCAAAACAAAAGTTTAATATTGACATAAAAATAGTAATACTTTAAGCTATAAAGCAATCGTGTCTTCTCAAAATATCATGGCTAAAGAAAGTTATCCCTACAAATCATATAATCTTGTCATGCTCTATCTTCATCAAACAAAGTATTTATCATGCACAACCCCAATGTTAGCCAAGCAATTGTTTCATACTTTTTGTGTTCTCAAACCTTTTCAACTTTCATGCAATACATGAGCGTGAGCCATGGATATATCACTATAGGTGGAATAGAGTATGGTGGAGGTTGTGAGGAGAAGACAAAAAGAAGAAAGTCTCACATCAACTAGGAAAATGAATGGGCTATGGAGATGCCCATCAATTGATATCGATGCAAGGGAGTAGGGATTGCCATGCAATGGATGCACTTGATCTAAAAGTGTATGAAAGCTCAAAACAAAACTAAGTGGGTGTGCATCCAACTTGGTTGCTCACGAAGACCTAGGTCAATTTGAGGAAAAGTATTTTTGACGTGCCCCTGGTATAGGGGGGATATTTGAGGATTTATAGTGTTGGGATTAGGGTTAGACGAGCCACGGGGGGCCCAGAAACCCCCTGGCCGTGCCCCCCGGGGCGTGCCCCCAGGGCTTGTGGCCACCTCATGGATCATCTGGCCTCCTACACAAGTCTCGGGGGTTTCTTATGGTCCAAGAAAAATCATCTTAAAGTTTCTTTCTCTTTGGAATCCGTTTGATATTGATTTTCCATAAAAGTCAAAAATAAGGAAAAAAACAACAACTGGCACTGGGCACTAGGTGGATAAGTTAGTTCCAAAAATAATATGCATATTAATGTATCTAAAACATCCAAAATAGATAATATAATCGCATGGAACAATCAAAAATTATAGATACGTTGAAGACGTATCACTCAATGTTAGCATTTTCTTTGCTCGTCTTTTCAACTCTTATTCCGGATAACTTAAAATGCCACATAGGGTAATGGATAATACAACGACAAATAAAATGGCAATGGATAATACGACGAAAAATTACAATGGCGTGCATAATAATTATCTTACATATTCTGGATAATTTAAAATGCCACATGCGACAAAGCCCGGAAGACACGGGGGCAAGAGAAGAAGGAAATCACTGACAACGATCTGGATCGCTATTGTATCTACTCCTCGATGGGTCGCCGGGCGACGACATCCTCCAGCTCCTTGTTCAATTTCTCATGACTTTGCTTGACAGCAGCCACAGATTCCTCCACCTCCTGATCGCGCTGGATCCAGAGCTCCCGCAAGTCACCCATTAGTTCCTCGACGACCGCTTTCAGCGTCATCCCCGAGGCACAGCTCTACTCATGCAGCTTCTTCCAGCCGGCGGCCTCCTCCTCCGTCTCGGCGAGCGCCTTAAGGAGCTTTGTGTTGTCACCCATGAGATGCTCGACGAGGCCGGTCTGCTTCTCAACCGAGGCATCACTAATATCTAGCAGCTTCATCAAGCCCTCGACCAGCTCCTGCTGCTTAATTAGGCCAGCGAGAATGTCGTCGTCGCTGGCCAGGGACATCAGCACCGCCAGCTCATCGTGATCGCCGACGCGGCGAGTGCGCTTGTGAGAGCGCTCACGTGCCGGTGAGAGCTCGTTCAAGGGCTCCACGGCGTGCCAGGACATCTCTGTTGCGGCTACCGCGTAGCGGGGAGACCTCTCTAGTGCTTCCGTGGCCTTAGTCTTTGCTCCCTGGTTATATGTCGACCGGAAACTCCTACTACCGGTCATGGGGGAATGACTTGATAGGAAATACCTGTTTTGTGGGTGATGAGTAGAGGAACTGTGAAGTAACTTTCGAGTGGGTAGTTTTTATAGCCCGGTGCTAAGTGCGGATATTTTTAGGTTTGATCGGTGTGAATAGATTTGCAATTACTTATTGCATTGTAATCTGGAATGTGACGCGAAACAAGGTCAAAATTTATTGATGGTTATGGGCTCGAAGCCCGAAAGACACCTTCATATGGTTGTCTGTTTCTTGTTCTGGCTCATCGCAAACAATTCTTATGGTCAACTGTATGCCACACATCCCACATGCATAGAAGCCCAAAAGGTTCCAGGATGGCGTACATGGGCATGCGTTCTCAGATGTATGTGTACGTGCCTTCCCACTATCACACACGATCCAGATACCACCATCGTGTTTGATGGATGCGCCATCGCGCCTCCCATGGGGCGCCAGAAGATTGACCAGAATTGCAATATGCAGGTGTGGTTGCTCGCTGTTGAGGTGGCTGTGGCACGCTCTACTCGTCGTTGAGGCGGCCGTGGCGTGCTCTGCTCGTCGTTGGGGCGACCGCGGCGCACTCTGCTCATTGTTGAGGCGGCCGCATCGCGCTCTGCTTGTCATTCAGGCGGCTGCAGCATGCTATGCTCGCATCTGCCGTGTGTTTTCCTTCCTATTTAGGCGTCCGTGGCGTGCTATGCTCTGGCGTCCCTGCGCGCTTTTGCTCGCCATTGAGGCAAATTTACAATGTCAATGGTTAATAATTTTCTTACATATTCAGGATAATTTAAAATGCCACATACGGCAACTCCCAAAAAACTCACGACCTACATATGCTTAGTGAATTAAAATGTCGATATGTGACATTTGCATACAATTAAAATAAAATATAGCTAAAAGGCTGACCTGGCGGCCTTCCAACGATGGTCTTCTCGGACTCCATGATCAGCATATCACCCTTGCGGCTGTTCATTCCAAGTGTCCCGACCCATGGCCACGATACCCGTCTCCGCCTACGGAGCTGTTGGGCCTCTTCCAGTAGAGCTTGACATCGTGCAATCGCACGATTGACATGGTCGCGGAACCACTCCATTTCCATGTCTATGCCCGGGTAGCAAATTACGTACATCACCTGCATCCTCAAGATACCATGTTGGCGATGTTCTACTTCGTCGGTGACGACAACTCCACCAAGGGTGCGCTCGAGCCTGGCCACCACATCGTCAGAATCAAGGTTGACACGGCCGCCACTGGAAATGATGAAGCCACAGACTGGCTGTCTAATCACTGAATTGTAGAGGTCACGTGCCCATTCCTAGCGGGGTATCAGGCTCTCGATGAGCACTGGCGATGGCGGCGCTTCGGGTGGGTCGTCGATCATGCTACCTAGCAGTACTGGATATTTTCCACGGTGGATGGCAAACTGCTCATCACACTTCCTCTACAATATATGTTAATTGTGTGCCCAACTATCACTGCGATATCGCTGTTGATGGGCCATGGTGCATGCACTGGCCGATGAAGCTCTTGCTCCCCAACCTGCTCCTTCTCGTTCTTCTTGCTGAAGATGTAACGTAGGTAGGGGTCGACGTCGAAGCTTTGGTCGTTGCCTGACACTCTTGGAATAACTAATGTTAGATTGATGTCTACTATGCAACTTTATTCTTGTAGACACGTGTTGGGCCTCCAAGAACAGAGTTTTGTAGGATAGTAGCAATTTTCCTTCAAGTGGATGACCTAAGGTTTATCAATCCATGAGAGGTGTAGGATGAAGGTGGTCTCTGTCAAACGACCCTGCAACCAAATACAAGAAACCTCTTGTGTCCCCAGCACACCCGATACAATGGCAAATTGTATAGGCGCACTAGTTTGGCGAAGAGATGGTGATAAAAGTGTAATATTGATGGTAGAAATATATTTTTTATAATCTGAATAAATAAAAACAGCATGGTAGCTAATAGTAAACGGGCACGAAAATGGTATTGCAATGCTTAAAAACAAGGCCCAGGGTCCGTACTTTCGCTAGTGCAATCTCTCAGCAACGCTAACATAGTTGGATCATATGATTATCCCTCAAAGTGTAACGAAGAATCACTCACGTGTTCCTATTAGCAAAGGACGAAAGATAGGAATTGTTTGTAGGGTACGAAACACTTCAAAGCTATTCTTTTTGTTCGATCTATTCAAGAGTTTGTACTAAAATAACACAAAGCTATTTTTTCCGTTCGATCTATCCTAGAGTTCATACTAGAATAACACCAAAGCAAGTTCAAATTCATAATACTCAATCCACACAAAGAACTACAAAGAGTGCCCCAAGATTTCTACCGGAGAAAGAAGGACAAGAACATCCATCAACCCCTATGCATAGATTACCCCAAGGTTACCGCGGGAATCCGCAAGTTGAGTGCCAAAACATATAACAAGTGAATCAATACGATACCCCATTGTCACCAGGAGTATTCAATTGCAAGACATATATCAAGTGTTCTCAAATCCATAAAAGTATTCAATCCGATAACAATGAGATCTCAAAGGGAAAAACTCAATTCATCACAACAAGAGTATAGAGGGGAGCAATATCATATGATCCGACTATATTAACAAATCCCGTGATACACCAAGATCGTAACATCTCAAGAACACAAGAGAGAGAGAGATTAAAGACATAGCTACTGGTACAAACCCTCAGCCCCGAGGGTGGACTACTCCCTCCTCATCGTGGTAGCTGCCGGGATGATGAAGATGGCCACCGGAGATGATTCCCACCTCCGGTAGGGTGCCGGAACAGGTCTAGATTGGTTTCGGTGGCTACGGAGCCCTGCGGCTGCGGAACTTCTATCTAGGTTAATCCTGAGGCATTTCAGAATATTTGGGAATTTATAGTGTAAAGAAGGGGTTCGCGAGGCCACCGAGGTGGAAACAACCCACTTGGGTGCGCCACGGGCCCTCACGCGCCCTGTTGGCTTGTGCCCCCCTCGGTGCACCCCAGGTGCAGCTCTGGCCCATTGGGTAACTTCTGGTCCAAAAAAATCTCCAGTTTTGTAGTTTTTGGACTCCGTTTGATATTGATTAGTCCCAAATAATGATATAAAATTTCTATAAAATGATTGTAAGACACCCAAGAATGATAAAATAACAGCATGAATACTTCATAAATTATAGTTACGTTGGAGACGTATCAGCATCCCCAAGCTTAATTCCTACTCGTCCTCAAGTAGGTAAATGATAAAAGAAATAATTTATGAAGTGTGAACGCTAGCAAAGTGCAAAAGTTTAATCAATGATAATTTCAATCACTTTCCCTAGCCTCATAAAAGTAATTCTTTCTTATGAAACTTCTCATGTTATACTGGCAACCAATTCACATGTTAAGGTTCAAACAATGGATTCTCTGGAAACTCAAAACCCTATGTTCTTAGTCACGAAGAAATTGCAATTCAACTTATTCAATAGAGTTTATGTAAGAGCTCCACATACTCAACCATCAGATGGTCTTCTATGATTGCTAACACTCACCTTGTACACATCAACAAAATGTTTCAACCGGACACATAGAAAGATAGGGGCTTATTGTTTTGCCTCCCAACGTAATCACCTCAAGGGTGATGTCACCTAGATCTTTCCTCACCACATGATGCTTACCAAAAGAGAAACTAAAAAGGAGTAGAGAGGAATACTTTGACTATTTGCATAAAAGTAAATACTGAAAAGTAAAAGATAGGCCATTCGCAGAGGGAAGCAGAGGTTGCCATGTGCTTATTTGTTTGTATGATCAACCCCTTAGTGCAAAACAACGCCACGTTGTATTTCCCCTTATGATAGGAACCCTCATTATGCAGTCCGTCGCTTTTATTACTTTGCCATTACAAGTTCGTACAACGCTCAATTTTCTCTTACACTAAATGATCTCACACTTTTAGAAGCAATTTTTATTGCCTTGTTGCACCGATGATAACTTACTTGAAGGATCTTGCTCAATCCTTAGGTAGGTATGGTGGACTCTTGAAAGTAAGATTTGGGTTCAAGGGTTTTGGGATGCACAAGTAGTATCTCTACTTGGTGCGAAATTTTTTGGCTAGCAAAGATGGGGGGGAAGCACCACATCACTACTAGGGAAAAGCCTATACACATAATCTTACCAGCAGCGCGCTTTAAAATAAGGCGCTACTGCTAACTAAAAGTAGTGCGCGCGCACAAACCTCGCTGCTGAAATAAATGTATCAGTAGCGCGCCCACTATAAGATGCGCTACTACTATAATTGCCACGCCGCCGCCGCGAGGCTAGTTCTAGCAGCAGCGCGCTAATATGAAGAGCGCTACTGCTAGGGACCATAGCTGTAGCGCATTTACACAATAACCGCTACTGCTAAGTTTACTAAAAAAATTAGTCCAACCTCAGTTCGTGAAGAGAGTTTGTACAACCTTAAATATGTTACTTCTCAAACTTTCACAACCACTTGGTCTTCATTGAACTCTATGTGTAGAATTTGTGGCCGCAATATGAGTCTTCACCAGTTCCTAAACTGGTGAGGACTCATATTGACAAATCAGATTGTACACAAAAAGATCATTGATGATCAATGTATTTTTGATGTCTATTTTTACATGCTGACACATAGCAGTAGCGCGCTCTTTGTGAAAAGCGCTACTGCTAGGTTGTTTAGCAGTAGCGCCTTTTTCTATAGCGCGCTACTGCTAAGCCATTCCAACTCCCCCCTCTCCGACCTATCCGATCCACTCACACTCACACTCACTCGATCTCCCCCTCAACCCCCCATGCCGGTCCTCCCCCGTCGCCCCTCCTCCGATCTGCGTCGTCGCTACCTCCTCCTCCTCGCTGGACTCGGTACCGGCCTCGTCCTTCGTCCTCCCTCCAATCGCTGCTGGCCGGTCCCTCCTCGCTCCATCTTCCTCCTCCGTCCTACTCTCTTCTCCCTCCTTGAGTCGCCCCTCCTTCTCCCTCCTCCCTCCTCCATCCACAACCCCTCCTCCCTGCTACATTTTGATTTAGTAGGCTAGTTGATTTAGAACATTTTGATTTAGTTGATTTAGTATGTAGTTGATTTAGAACATCTTGATTTAGTTGATTTAGTAGGCTAGTTGATTTAGTTAATTTAGTAGGCTAGTTGATTTAGTTGATTTAGACCATTTTGATTTAGTAGGCTAGTTGATTTAGTTGATTTAGAAAATGGCGCCACCACCACCACCACTATGTCGACTATGCAACTCAAGGTGCGCCAGCAGCCTTGCAACTGGCAAGATGTTCGACATGTACTTCTAGCTGAGTTTTCGTCATGCGGCGGTAAGAAATTAGATGAAATGTAACAACTATTTTATTTTTAGTGTTGGCATTACTGCATTGTGTCATTTTGCTTTTTTTACACAGATCATCCCATGCAATGTGAGGTTGAAATTCAATAAGCCGACAGGAGACACTGTGACATTTGAGGCTGCTGGGGGGCATACACTATGGAGGTCGAGAAAGGACACAATATGTCGCAGATTGGAGGAGATGGATGGGCCCGTTTCCTTGCCCCGTCTTAATGGTGGTGAGTTCATCACCTTCTCCTTCAGAGCAGAAAGACCCAAGCTGTAACACCCCGGGTGTCACGCTACAGTAAACTCCTATTAATGGTGCCATGTCATCATAATTAATTTTTGCTAATCTTCACTTTGTTCCAAACCGACCTTAAATTCATTTAAAAAAAAGGCAACTCAAATTTTTTCCCTTGAACTATAAAACTAAAATGTTTGAATAGTTCTATAAATGCCCCAGATCATTTTCTTGTGGAACTAACTCCATTTGACTCACAGATAAATCCCTAGGAATTTTATAAGTGTTCCAACAGCAAATAAATTGGTCCTTTCAAAAATAAAGGATTAATTGTATGCTAAAAAATGCCCCTAAAACTTTGTGGTTAGATCCCAAAGCATTGCAAGGTATTTATGTGAAAAGTTTCTTATGCAACAAAATTCTTTTTATTTTAATTAAAATGTGAAACAGTTCCTAACAGTTGAGAGCAGAAAGATAATAGAAAAGATGAGGTGGATCACTGTGCACTTAGGCCAAATGTGCACAACACAGGCCCAGCCCACCCCTGCACCTTCTCCTATCTCTGTTCACAAGGGCGTGCTGGACGATCAACACTCGTCCATTGCTCGGATGGCCGCGTGCTAGGCATCTGCCGTCTCCCCCACGAGGATAAGGATGCCACCCGATTCCCCTTTGCCCATGGACGAACCCTAGCCCCCTCACTTCCCCCTTTCCCTCGCTCTCTCCCGCGAACACCGTGCTCCCCACGCCGCGAGAAGACGCCCAGAAGGACTGCCACGGTCCACTTTGTCCATCCCGAGGACCGAATCGAGCGGGGAAGGCCCGTACACTCACCATCGCCACCATCTTCATCTTGTACATCGTCGTCGTCTGCCGTCGATCCCGTGGCCACCGGCTTCCCCGTCGCTGGCTAGCATGCCCAGGAGCCTCCCTGCGGTCGTTTCCTTCAACTACACTGAAGAACCCGTGCCGGAACGCCCCGCGGCCTCCCCATCGTCCTCATCTTCTCCCATGGTCGCCGACGTCCATCGTCGGCTGCCGCGGCTCCGGGCCACCCCCGACCTCCCAACCTCGTCCACAAGCACCGGGGTGAGCCTCTCTGACGATTCCCTCGCTTTGACCCTTCGATCTGTGCCGTTTGCTGCCGCTCCCGTGGTCGTCTGTAGTCGCCATGGCCGGAGCCCGAGCTCCTATGTACGTGCTACTGTTGTTTACTGCTGCGCACGCAGGCTGCCTTGGTGGTGCCCGCGCCCGCACCTCGCCTTTGCCGCCCGCTGCTCCTACTGATGCTAGCGCCGTCACTGCTGCCTCTTGTACCGCTACTCATCGCCTATGCTGGCCGCTCCCCTGCTGCTGCAGTTGCCGCGCTGCTGTTGGTGCTACCTTGCCGCTGCTATTGCTGCTGTTGCGTTGTTGGCTGCGCTGATGCTGCTACTTAGCTACTGCCATTGTTCTTTGCCGCTGCGGCTACTCCTGGACATGGCCGTCGTGGCCTATGTGTCGTGCATGCTGCCCCTGGTTTGCCTAGCCAAACGCATGGCTTGAGCCACTACCAAACGGGCCAGCCATTGGACTAGGATTAGTACTGTTTAACTACCTAAAACAGGTATTAGTACAAACCTACATAGAGTATGACTTATGGGCCCCACCAATAACTAGACTACATAAACAATCTGTTAAAAAAATGACCCAATGACACCTGGGCCCACAGCCCAGTTTTGACCACTCAACCCAGTCAATGTTGACTGTTGACCCTGCTGATTCAGCAGTGTACTGGCCCCGCTGTCATACACATAGGCTAGGGTGTAACAAAAGTTTTTGCTGATTTATTTTCGAATTAATAGAATTCCACAAATTCCAGAAAATGTTTTAAAAAACTTTAGAAATTCATATAAAATAAACCGTAGCTCGTATCGAAAAACTTTATACATGAAAGTTGCTCAGAAAAATGAGACGAACCCAAATACGCTACACACATACCTGTCAGATGCCTCTAACTATCTGAATGTTCGCACACGAACACGTCACCATGTACCTCCAACGCCGAGGGTGATGTGCCGCAGCTCACGTCGAAGGAGACCCGTCCGGAAGCGCGGTACGCAAGCAATACGGCGGGTGCTTTCCAGCACCCGAAACCCCACGCGCCCGGGAGGGACCCCGTCTGGACGTGCGGCGGCTATGGGCTGCCCTAGATCGGTTCGCCCGCCCCTAGAGCCTCGAGGATCCCTGCCCTTCAACACGAAGAACAAACGGAGAACGAGAGAGAAAGAGCAAGGGAGGGATGTAAAACTAGGGTAAAACGAGAGAGAAAGAACGAGAGAGAAAGAATAAGGGAGGCGAACAGCTTTCATGTTGAACGTTTTTTGATCCGAGGTCATCTTCATGGCCAAATTGCTCGTGCAAAACAGCTAAATATTCACGCACCTCATCAGACATATCCACACATGTGTCTGGTTCCGGGCGTCATATTTTCCTCATTGGAGGGTCGCGTTGTGCGGGCTCTAACTTTTGCATACGACCTTGGATTGGGACGATCTTTATATTAAAATCGATCGTTTCGACGAGACGAAGACAATCCGTGTAGAAACTTTTCCCATATCAGGTCATCTTGGGGCGTAATCAGCCGAATAGTGTTCTGAATACAAAATCTGAATACTTCGAACACAACTTCGGCCTTAGAGATGAGACCAGATTACTATGGCACAAATATCAAAGTTTTTCCTTTTGACGATACGGAACTTTCTCACTTTGAGCACTCTCCATTTGAGGTCATCTTAATTAAGTTCTTCGCCGCGCCAAAATCTGGTGTCAACACATGCCCCCCTGTTTTTCGGCAGACTTGTGCGCCGAAAAATAACTTGCACGATGCTTTTCCTAAGGGCGATGTCAACACTCCATCAGCCATTTTATGTGCTTAGGGCGATAATTTCTATATCGGCCATGTTTAACTTCTTGTTTACATCATACCCTGGAACCGATTACCACCAATCCGCTTTAGAGAGATGGGAATGAACCCGTTCCTCGTAGCACTAAGGAAATCAAACTCCGAGAAGTCATGCCCTATTAAGCAAGTAACATCCGGATGATTCCAATCCACCGATGCATCGGCCAAAGCAACACAAGCCGAATTATCCGCGTGAATGACTTCTACCTGATCATCGACCCACTGTATTAAGAATTCATGCATGGTAGATGACACACATTGGTTAGCATGAACCCAATCGCGGCCTAATATAACATTATATTTACCTTGCACCTCGGCGATGAAGAATGTGGTGGCCAAAGTTTTGCTTCCCACGGTGAGTTCCATGCACATCACACCTTTGGCCTCTGTCTTTTCTTTACCCTCAAATCCATTAAGTACCATATTGGACTTCATCAATGCATCATTATCTAATCCCAAATTCTTGAAGACTGAGTAGGGCATAAGATTTACCACAGCACCACCATCAACGAGCATCCTAGCAATCGGCGATCCGTTAATATGACCTTTGAGGTACAATGGCTTCAAGTGTTTCACCGATTCTTTTGGCTTCTCGAAGATAGCGTTCTTTGGACCAAAATCCAGTTGAGCCACCTCCCCTTCTTCACCTATAGCACGAAACTCGGCAGGTAAGTAATACACCATATTAATATCCATACCTTCCCGAACCGGCATAGAGTCGTAATCCACCATCTCATCTTCATCCCCCAATGAGTATATTGAGCTCAAAGTTTCCTCAATTGAAGGGGATTTTTCAGGTGGTGTGGACGATGTAATAGGGGTCGCATCATCCTCTTTTGGTGGTGAAGGTGTTGCTGCAGCTAATGTAGAAGCATCTGTGTTTTGTTTTTGTTTAGGCCTCCACACTTGTTTTGTGAGTGCCATGGGCCGAATTTCACTTAACAATTCGTCCCTTTGCCTCTCCTCTTTGTGCTCTACCTTCTCGTGGTTCCTCATGCGTTGTAATCTCCTTTTTATGGTCTTGGTTAAACCGGGAGGACACCACTTAGGTTGAGTATATTTGGGATCCCTTGGTTTGGCCCTGCTTGTGCTTGCTTCATGATCACTAACCATGGAACCCTGCTGAACAATAACAATATCACAACTAGAAGTAGCCAGATTACCAACAACCGGCTTTTCGATCTCCTTTTGCTTGTCACATTCTACAATTTCCGCATTACGTGACTTAACATGCCACACTTTTTTGTTGGCCTTACTTGGAGAAATTTTTGTTGGCCAATTAGCACCATAGCTCAAACGACCTTGTGTGGGATAATAAAGCCTCTTGTGAGCAGGCCTTCTATGTGCTGCCCACCCCATATGAAAAGCATAAGGAGCCATTAGGGGCTGCTACCATCCTCCATTGAAGTCTCTCATGTAATATGGCGCATAGGAGGGTTGTGACATCCATGGTGTCGGTGCCCATGGCCCATATGGACTTGCATAGAATCAAAACTCTTGTTCCGGAGGTGATCTTGAACGCTCTGAATGTGATGGCCAATTAGAGCTAGAACCGGCCGCTTGACTTGCATATTTGGATAGCAACATATCAAAAGTTGGCCTGATTCGCTTGCACTTAGTTTCACTCTTTCCCCACTTGCCAACTTCTGAATTCTTGGGCTTGATAAATTTAACATGAGTATCTTCTTGTACTTGTGGTTGCCCCCCCGAGTGCAGGATTTTTTATGGTGATCTTCAATACTTCCTTGCCACCAGGTTGCTTATCAAGCACAACCTCTCGTACCAAGACTTTGTCACCCTCCTTGCCTTTCCTGGGTTCACCAATAAGAAGATTATCTTTACTAGCAGATTCGGCTATGCTAGGCGAATCAACATTTTCTTTCCCTCCAAGTCCATGGTGTTCATCTGGAAGGGCTGTTTTTCAACTTGCATCTCAGCAAAATTCAATCATCCATCATTAATGGCCAATTGTATTTGTCGTCTAAAAACATTGCAATCGTTAGTAGCATGAGAAAATGAATTATGGTACTTGCAATAAGCATGCTGTTTCAGCTCCTCAAACGGCGGTATGGTGTGTGATATTCTAATCATCTTATCTTGCAAGAGAGCATCAAATATTCTATCACACTTTGATATATCAAAAGTAAACCTCACTTCCTCATCACGATTCTTGCGAATCGGCTTAAGAGCATTGCACATATAAGGTTTGGCCTTTGAGGACCAAACAAATTCGGTAGTATAGACATCAACCTCATCGTCCGAATTATTATCATTGTGTTCAACCATATGCATTCTAGGAGGATCGGTTGTAGACGTATGGACCTCTTTACTTCAAATCTCTTGGGCCAAAGCTTTTTGTAAGACTTGGTTAATGCTCAAAAACTCATAACTTTCTAGCTTCTCTTTAATGTGAGTTTTCAAACCATTAAGAACAAGATCCGCCAAGTCTCTCTCAGTTATCACTAAGCTATAACATCGGTTTTTTATATGTCTAAATCTCTTGACATAATCGGTGACCGATTCATCATGTTTTTGCCTAACCGATGTAAGATGTGACAACTTCAGCTCATTATCACCGCTATAAAAATGATCATGAAACTTTTGCTCTAATTGCGACCATAAGAGAACTGAACCATGTGGTAAAGCAGCAAACCATGAAAATGCGGTGCCAGTTAAAGACAAGGGAAATAAACGCACTTTCAACTCTTCTATGGAACCTGCTTCACCTAACTGTGCTAGATACTGACTCACGTGCTCCCAAGTCATTTTCGTACCCTCACCACTAAATTTAACAAAATCAAGAACCTTATAACCTTGAGGGTAAGAAATTGCATCAAAGTGTTCATGATAAGGCTTTTGGTACACACGACTCTTTACTTTCGGCTCGTTTCCGAAAGATTCTAGAAACATCTTATGCAAATCCTCCCTTAATTTAGCTAAAATTTAATCCGAGGTAGATGAAGATGTTTGAGGTAATGACATAGGAGCAACCTGAGTACTAGCTATTGGTGCAACTTGTGGGATGGGCGCCGAACCATAATTCGGTGGAAGACCAAACATGCTTGCGCTTATGGGTGGTGTGACAAAGTGATTCGGCATAGACGCCGAATTGGGCACACTCATAATAGGATTAGGGTATGTAGGTGCAGCCACAAGCTGGTTGGTTTGAGTAGGGTAAAAATTCAACGGCATATTATATTGTGGTTGCATAGGTGGTGCCGATGAAATACGTAAAATTGGAGTAGGGTTTTCAAATATACCAATAGTACCACTAGATGATGGAGGCATATTTTTCTGAGCATTAGCACTAGCCACAAAATAATTGTATGCCATCACATTACCCTTACTAACAAGAATTTCAACCACAGCCACTTGCTCTAGAGAAAAAACTTTACTCACAGTGATTACATCTTGTTCGTCGATGAGGGGAGGAAGATTGATGTTTCCAACCAGAGTGATGTTGCCATGACGGTCCTTCTTGAAACTTGAAAGAAACGCTTCCAAATCCTCCTCCTCACGCTTCTTCTTGAGTGCCTCAAAAGCCTCTTCACGCTGCTTCTTGCGTGCTTCGTAGGCTTGGTGATGTTCATCCGATAGTTCATCAAGACCGGGCTTAATGATGTTATTGGCGTCAACTTCTGAGGGCTTGGGGAGATTAGACATGGTTGATGATGATTCTTGATCTTTCTTACCCAGCGGAGTCTCCAAAAAGTGTGTTCGCACACGAACATGTCAATGTGTACCTCCAACGCCGAGGGTGATGCACCGCAGCTCACGTCGAAGTAGACCCGTCCGGAAGCGCGGTACGCAAGCAATCTGGATGTGCGGCGGCTATGGGATGCCCTAGGTCGGTTCGCCCGCCCCTAGAGCGTCGAGGATCGCTGCCCTTCAACACGAAGAACGAACGAAGAACGAGAGAGAAAGAACAAGGGAGGGATGTAAAACTAGGGTAAAGAGTAGATGTGTTTTGCGATTGTATGTTGTTGTTCAATCGGCCGTCACCCCTTGGGTATATAAGAGGCGGCTGGACTTCCCGTGCAAGGAAAAGGTTTGGATTCACGTCCAAAACCCTAGTCAAATTCGGATTGGTTTTGTTCGAACTTTCCAAAACTGTTCGGTTTAAACTGGCTGCACCTTGCGTGTCTTTTTTGTGGTGGTAAATGACCTCGGATGAAAACGAGCCCAAAAGCAATCTTGACGGTTTCGACAAGGCGAACAATTTTCATGTTGAACGTTTTTTGATCCGAGGTCATCTTCATGGCCAAATTTCTCATGCAAAACAGCTAAATATTCACGCAGCTCATCAGACATACCCACACATGTGTGTGGTTCCGGGCGTCATATCTTGCCCATTGGAGGGTCGCGCTGTGCGGGCTCTAACTTTTGCATACGACCTCGGATTGGTACGATATTTATATTAAAATCGATGGTTTCGACGAGACGAAGACAATCCGTGTAGAAACTTTTCCCATATAAGGCCATCTTAGGGACGTAATCAGCTGAATAGTGTTCTGAATACAAAATCTGAATACTTCGAACACAACTTCGGCCTTAGAGATGAGACCGGATGACTATGGCCCAAATATCAAAGTTATTCGCCGATACGGAACTTTCTCACTTTGAGCACTTCTCCATTTGAGGCCATCTTAATTAAGTTATTTGCCGTGACAAAATCTGGTGTCAACATTGAACATGGAACATTCCCCTCCGGTCATCTGTCTGACACAGGTCCGGAACACGGAAAACATTCCCGATTGAATTCCCCCTTCACCTGTATCGCGTAGCCATACGTTAGGTCACACCCGGCACAACATATTGCCATGTTATGCTTTGTGATGCTTTGTTTGCTTTATATTTATTGTTTCTTCCCCCTCTTTTCTCCGGTAGACCCCGAGACCGATGCCGCCCCTGTGATCGACTACGTCGACGACGACACTTCTTCCTTTTCAACAGAGCTTCCAGGCAAGCAAACCCCCCCTTGACATTCCGATATCGCCCATTTCTTTCCCTCTCATGCTTGCATTAGAACTGCTACTACTTTCTGTATGATCCTACTCTGATGCATAGCCTGTTTTTGTTACCTTCTTTCATACCTTACCTGCTTATCCTAAACTGCTTAGTATAGGTTTGTCAGATATCCATCAATGACCCCACCTTTTCCCAGTTGCCTCGCTTTATGTTCGATGACTCGATCAACATGATCAACGTCCAGGCCCCGGCACCGCACATCACCCCCTAGTTGTACGACTCTGCAGAGTTACCATCGAGTGCCGAGGGTGGAACCTCTTACATCACTCCTGATGAGATCTCTGTAGTGTAGCTATACAGTCGAGGAAATCGAGGGTGATTTCCTCCTTAACCACTTCCGTTACGGCTCTGTCGTGCAACCCCTCAAGTGTGAACCTCGAGGGTGGATCCTCTTATGTTCACCTTGACGATAACATCGACTGGAATTCACCGGGGGTGATTCCTCGGGTTTTCCCCCTTGGTGTTAGACACACAATTACTATGGTTACTATGACTTTACATTGAGCCTTGTTACTAAAGACGGGTCGGCCCTGAGGGGTAGCCGCGCGAGCTTAATAGCGAGTAATCAGGAGATGGGTTGACCTGGAGGGTACCCGAGAGTTGACCACGAGTCTTGGCTGGGCATTCTTAGCCCTTGTCGCAAGTACTCGAGACAGGGCGACGGGGTCACATCTTTCGTGAGTCTCTACTCGTGACCGCACTACGAACGCACTAACGGTTTGGATATTTGATCCGAGGGGCCTCTGGCCTGATAGCACTAACCATCACATGGGCTTAGTATGGGTGTTCTGCGTCGTATACATCAGCCGAAGCTTAATAGATGTTAGCAACTGAGCGGCGCGCGCCGGGTTGGACTGCGTAAGAACCTGCCTTGTTTAAGGAGGTAGCTAGGTCTACTCACCGGCCGCCCTCGCAAGGTGTAGGAGTTCCCGGGGCGATGGCCCATGACTCCTGGGGGCATAGGTTTAGTGCGGCGTTGATGCACGTTATTATTATCTTTTCTCCGACGGAAACTTTGGGGTTTCTTTATAGTTCTTTGTGTGGATTGAGTATTATGAATATGAATTTGCTTTGGTGTTATTCTAGTATGAACTCTAGGATTGATCGAACGGAAACAATAGCTTTGTGTTATTTTAGTACGAACTCTTGAATAGATCGAACGGAAAGAATAGCTTTGAGGTGGTCTCGCCCCCTACAAACAATTTCTATCTTCTG
Organism: Triticum urartu; assembly: GCF_003073215.2. Lineage (NCBI taxonomy): Eukaryota > Viridiplantae > Streptophyta > Magnoliopsida > Poales > Poaceae > Triticum > Triticum urartu. The sequence continues at coordinate 272,425,124 of NC_053024.1, read as the reverse complement.
TTCTCCGCTAATAGGAACTCGGGAGTGATTCTTCATTACACTTTGAGGGATAATCATATGATCCAACTATGTTAGCACTGTTGGGAGATTGCACTAGCGAAAGTATGGACCATAGGCCTTGTTTTAAGCATTGCAATACCGTTTTTATGCCCGTTTACTATTTGCTACCTTGCTGTTTTTATTTATTCAGATTATAAAAATATATTTCTACCATCCATATTACACTTTTATCACCATCTCTTCGCCGAACTAGTGCACCTATGCAATTTGCCATTGTATTGGGTGTGCCGGGGACACAAGAGATTTCTTGTATTTGGTTGCTGGGTCATTTGAGAGAGACCATATTCATCCCACACCTCTCACGGATTGATAAACCTTAGGTCATCCACTTGAGGGAAAATTGCTATTATCCTACAAAATTCTGCACTTGGAGGCCCAACACATGTCTACAAGAATAAAGTTGCGTAGTAGACATCAAGCTCTTTTCTGGCGCCGTTGCTTGGGAGGTGAGTGCTTGAAGGTATATCTTTAGATCTTGCAATTGAATCTTTTAGTTTCTTGTTTTATCACTAGTTTGGTTCATAAAAGAAAACTACATAAAAATGGAATTTAGGTTGCATCATATTATTGATCATCTTTATAATGTCTTTCATGAAAATGATGGAAAGGAAAATTGTGCTCAATTGATAGACGAAGAATTCAATAGAATGTTTGGTATAAATGATGAGCATGATTGCAATGTTGTTTGTATGAATTCTTTGAATATCCATGATACTAATGATATGCAAATCCATAAGCTTGGGGATACTATAATTGATGAATATGATATTTTTAGTCCCCCAAGTTTTGATGATAAAATTTATTATGATGATTTCATGAGTCCTATTTATGATGATTATGTTGGGGACCGTAGTAATTTCAAAAAAATTCCTACGCACACGCAAGATCATGGTTGTGCACAGCAACGAGAGGGGAGAGTGTTTTCTACGTACCCTCGTAGACCGGAAGCGGAAGCGTTATAAGAACGCGGTTGATGTAGTCGTACGTCTTCACGGCCCGACCGATCAAGCACCGAAACTACGGCACCTCTGAGTTTTTGCACACGTTCAGCTCGATGACGATCCCCGGACTCCGATCCAGCAAAGTGTCGGGGATAAGTTCTGTCAGCACGACGGCGTGGTGACGATCTTGATGTTCTACCGTCGCAGGGCTTCGCCTAAGCACCGCTACAATATTATCGAGGATTATGGTGGAGGGGGGGCACCGCACACGGCTAAGAGATCAATGATCAATTGTTGTCTCTCTGGGGTGCCCCCCTGCCCCCGTATATAAAGGAGTGGAGGAGGGGGCCGGCCAAGGAGGGTGGCGCGCCCAAGGGGGGGAGTCTAACTCCCACCGGGAGTAGGACTCCCCTTTTTCCTATTAGGAGTAGGAGAGGGAAGGAAGAGGAAGGAGGGAGCAAGGAAAGGGGGGTCGGCCCCCTCCCAATTCGGATTGGGCTTGGGGGGGGGGCGCCCCCTCCCTTGATCCTTTCCCCTCCTTTCCACTAAGGCCCAATAAGGCCCATATACCTCCCGGGGGGTTCCGATAACCTCCCGGTGATCTGGTATTGTTCCAATCTTACCCGGAACCTTTCCGGTGTCCAAATATAGTCGTCCAATATATCGATCTTTATGTCTCGACCATTTTGAGACTCCTCGTCAAGTCCGTGATCACATCCGGGACTCCGAACAACCTTCGGTACATCAAAATATATAAACTCATAATGAAACTGTCATTGTAACGTTAAGCGTGCGGACCCTACGGGTTCGAGAACAATGTAGACATGACCGAGACACGTCTTCGGTCAGTAACCAATAGCGGAACCTGGATGCTCATATTGGCTCCTACATATTCTACGAAGATCTTTATCGGTCAGACCACATAACAACATACATTGTTCCCTTTGTCATCGGTATGTTACTTGCCCGAGATTCGATCATGTTTTGCTTGTGAGAGAAGTTCAGTCAACGGGTCTGCCACATTCAGATCCGTAAGTATTTTGCAAATTTCTATGTCAAAAATGCTCTGCACAGAGCTACTCTAGCTAATTGCTCCCACTTTCAATATTTATCCAGACTGAGATTTAGAGTCATCCTGGATCAGTGTCAAAACTTGCATCGACGTAACCCTTTACGACGAACCTTTTGTCACCTCCATAATCGAGAAACATATCCTTATTCCACTAAGGATAATTTTGACCGCTGTCCAGTGATCTACTCCTAGATCACTATTGTACTCCCTTGCCAAAAACAGTGTAGGGTATACAATAGATCTGGTACACAGCATGGCATATTTTATAAAACCTATGGCCAAGGCATAGGGAATGACTTTCATTCTCTTTCTATCTTCTGCCGTGGTCGGGCTTTGAGTCTTACTCAGTTTCACACCTTGTAACACAGGCAAGAACTCTTTCTTTGACTGTTCCATTTTGAACTACTTCAAAATCTTGTCAAGGTATGTACTCATTGAAAAACTTATCAAGCGTCTTGATCTATCTCTATAGATCTTGATGCTCAATATGTAAGCAGCTTCACCGAGGTCTTTCTTTGAAACACTCCTTTCAAACACTCCTTTATGCTTTGCAGAATAATTCTACATCATTTCCGATCAACAATATGTCATTCACATATACTTATCAGAAATGTTGTAGTGCTCCCATTCACTTTCTTGTAAATACAGGCTTCACCGCAAGTCTGTATAAAACTATATGCTTTGATCAACTCATCAAAGCATATATTCCAACTCCGAGATGCTTGCACCAGTCCATAGATGGATCGCTGGAGCTTGCACATTTTGTTAACACCTTTAGGATCGACAAAACCTTCTGGTTGCATCATATACAACTCTTCTTTAATAACTCCATTAAGGAATGCAGTTTTGTTTATCCATTTGCCAGATTTCATAAGATGCGACAATTGCTAACATGATTCGGACAGACTTAAGCATAGATACGAGTGAGAAACTCTCATCGTTGTCAACACCTTGAACTTGTCGAAAACCTTTTGCGACAATTCTAGCTTTGTAGATAGTAACACTACTATCAGCGTCCGTCTTCCTCTTGAAGATCCATTTAATCTCAATGGCTCGCCGATCATTGGGCAAGTCAATCAAAGTCCATACTTTGTTCTCATACATGGATCTCATCTCAGATTTCATGGCCTCAAACCATTTCGCGGAATCTAGGCTCATCATCGCTTCCTCATAGTTCGCAAGTTCATCATGGTCTAGTAACATGACTTCCAGAAAAGGATTATCGTACCACTCTGGTGCGGATCTCACTCTGGTTTACCTACGAGATACGGTAGTAACTTGATCTGAAGTTACATGATCATCATCATTAGCTTCCTCACTAATTGGTGTAGTAGTCACAGGAACAGATTTCTGTGACGAACTACTTTCCAATAAGGGAGAAGGTACAATTACCTTATCAAGTTCTACTTTCCTCCCACTCACTTCATTCGAGAGAAACTCCTTCTCTAGAAAGTATCCATTATCAGCAACAAATGTCTTGCCTTCGGATCTGTGATAGAAGGTGTACCCAACTGTGTCCTTTGGGTATCCTACGAAGACACATTTCTCCGATTTGGGTTTGAGCTTATCATGATGAAACTTTTTCTTATAAGCATCGCAACCCCAAACTTTAAGAAACGACAACTTTGCTTTCTTGCCAAACCACAGTTCATATTGTGTCGTCTCAACGGACTTAGATGGTGCCCCTTTTTAACGTGAATGCAACTGTCTCTAATGCATGACCCCAAAACGATAGTGGTAAATCGGTAAGAAACATCATAGATTGAACTATATCCAATAAAGTACAGTTATGACGTTCGGACACACCATTATGCTGTGGTGTTCCAGGTGGCACGAATTTGTGAAACTATTCCACATTGTTTTAATTGAAGACCAAACTCGTACCTCAAATATTTGTATCCGCGATCAGATCGTAGAAACCTTATTTTCTTGTCACGATGATTTTCCACTTCACTCTAAAATTCTTGGAACTTTTCAAATGTTTCAGACTTATGTTTCATCAAGTAGATATACTCATATCTGCTCAAATCATCTGTGAAGGTCAGAAAATAACGATACCCGCCGCGAGCTTCAACACTCATCGGATCGCATACATCAGTATGTATTATTTCCAATAATTTAGTTGCTCGCTCCATTCTTCCGGAGAACAGAGTTTTTAGTCATCTTGCCCATAAGGCATGGTTCGCAAGCATCAAGTGATTCATAATCAAGTGATTCCAAAATCCCATCATCATGGAGTTTCTTCATGCGCTTTACACCAATATGACCTAAACGGCAGTGCCACAAATAAGTTGCACTATCATTATTAACTTTGCATCTTTTGGCTTCAATATTATGAATATGTGTATCACTATGATCGAGATCCAACAAACCATTTTCGTTGGTGTGTATGACCATAGAAGGTTTAATTCATGTAAACAGAACAACAATTATTCTCTAATTTAAATGAATAACTGTATTGCAATAAACATGATCAAATCATATTCATGCTCAACACAAACACCAAATAACACTTATTTAGGTTCAACATTAATCCCGAAAGTATAGGGAGTGTGCGATGATGATCATATCAATCTTGGAACTACTCCAACACGCATCGTCACTTCACCCTTAACTAGTCTCTGTTTATTCTGCAACTCCCATTTCGAGTTACTAATCTTAGCAACTAAACCAGTATCAAATACTGAGGGGTTGCTATAAACACTAGTAAAGTACACATCAATGACATGTATATCAAATATACGTTTGTTCACTTTGCCATCCTTTCTTATCCGCCAAATTCTTGGGGTAGTTCCGCTTCTAGTGACCAGTCCCTTTGCAGTAGAAGCACTTAGTCTCAGGCTTAGGTCCAGACTTGGGCTTCTTCACTTGAGCAGCAACTTGCTTGCCGTTCTTCTTGAAGTTCCCCTTCTTCCCTTTGCCCTTTTTCTTGAAACTAGTGATCTTGTTAACCATCAACACTTGATGCTCTTTCTTGATTTCTACCTCCGTCGATTTCAACATCACGAAGAGCTTGGGAGTCGTTTTCGTTATCCGCTGCATATTATAGTTCATCACAAAGTTCTACTAACTTGGTGATGGTGACTAGAGAATTCTGTCAATCACTATTTTATCTGGAAGATTAACTCCCACTTGATTCAAGCGATTGCAGTACCCAGACAATCTGAGCACATGCTCACTGCTTGAGCTATTCTCCTCCATCTTTTAGCCATAGAACATGTTGGAGACTTCATATCTCTCAACTCGGGTATTTGCTTGAAATATTAACTTCAACTCCTGGAACATCTCATATGGTCCATGATGTTCAAAACGTCTTTGAAGTCCCGATTGTAAGCCGTTAAGCATGGTGCACTTAACTATCAAGTAGTCATCATATTGAGCTAGCCAAACATTCATAACATCTGCATCTGCTCCTGCAATAGGCCTGTCACCTAGCGGTGCATCAAGGACATAATTCTTCTGTGCAGCAATGAGGATAAACCTCAGATCACGGATCCAATCCGCATCATTGCTACTAACATCTTTCAACTTGGTTTTCTCTAGGAACATACCAAAAGCAGGGGAGCTAAACGCAAGCTATTGATCTACAACATAGATATGCTAATACTACCAGGACTAAGTTCATGATAAATTTAAGTTCAATTAATCATATTACTTAAGAACTCCCACTTAGAAAGACATCCCTCTAATCTTCTAAGTGATCACGTGATCCAAATCAACTAAACCATAACCGATCATCACGTGAAATGGAGTAGCTTTCAATGGTGAACATCAATATGTTGATTATATCTACTATATGATTCACGCTCGACCTTTCGGTCTCAGTGTTCCGAGGCCATATCTGCATATGCTAGGCTCATCAAGTTTAACCTGAGTATTCTGTGTGTGCAAAACTGGCTTGCACCCGTTGTAGATGGACGTAGAGCTTATCACACCCGATCATCACATGGTGTCTGGGCACGATGAACTTTGGCAACGGTGCATACTCAGGGAGAACACTTTTATCTTGAAATTTAGTGAGAGATCATCTTATAATGCTACCGTCAATCAAAGCAAGATAAGATGCATAAAAGATAAACATCACATGCAATCAATATAAGTGATATGATATGGCCATCATCATCTTGTGCTTGTGATCTCCATCTCCGAAGCATTGTCATGATCACCATCGTCACCGGCGCGACACCTTGATCTCCATCGTAGCATTGTTGTCGTCTCGCCAATCTTATGCTTCTACGACTATCGCTACCACTTAGTGATAAAGTAAAGCATTACAGGGCGATTGCATTGCATACAATAAAGCGACAACCATATGGCTCCTGCCAGTTGCCGATAACTTGGTTACAGAACATGATCATCTCATACAATAAAATTTAGCATGATGCCTTGACCATATCACATCACAACATGCCCTGCAAAAACAAGTTAGACGTCCTCTACTTTGTTTGTTGCAAGTTTTATGTGGCTGCTATGGGCTTAGCAAGAACCAATCTTACCTACGCATCAAAAACCACAATGATAGTTTGTCAAGTTGGTGCTGTTTTAACCTTCGCAAGGACCAGGCGTAGCCACACTCGGTTCAACTAAAGTTGGAGAAACTGACACCCGCCAGCCACCTGTGTGCAAAGCACGTCGGTAGAACTAGTCTCGCGTAAGCGTACACGTAATGTCGGTCCGGGACGCTTCATGCAACAATACCGTCGAACCAAAGTATGACATGCTGGTAAGCAGTATGACTTATATCGCCCACAACTCACTTGTGTTCTACTCGTGCATATAACATCAACACATAAAACCTAGGCTCGGATGCCACTGTTGGGGAACGTAGTAATTTCAAAAAAATTCCTATGCACACGCAAGATCATGGTGATGCATAGCAACGAGAGGGGAGAGTGTTGTCTACGTACCCTCGTAGACCGGAAGCGGAAGCGTTATAACAACGCGGTTGATGTAGTCGTACATCTTCACGGCCTGACCGATCAAGCACCGAAACTACGACACCTCCGAGTTTTTGCACACGTTCAGCTCGATGACGATCCCCGGACTCCAATCCAGCAATGTGTCGGGGATGAGTTCCGTCAGCACGACGGCGTGGTGACGATCTTGATGTTCTACCATCGCAGGGCTTCGCCTAAGCACCGCTACAATATTATCGAGGATTATGGTGGAGGGGGGCACCTCACACGGCTATGAGATTAATGATCAATTGTTGTCTCTCTGGGGTGCCCCCCTGCCCCCGTATATAAAGGAGTGGAGGAGGGGGCCGGCCAAGGAGGGTGGCGCGCCCAAGGGGGGGAGTCCAACTCCCACCGGGAGTAGGACTCCCCTTTTTCCTATTAGGAGTAGGAGAGGGAAGGAAGAGGAAGGAGGGAGCAAGGAAAGGGGGGCCGACCCCCTCCCAATTCGGATTGGGCTTGGGGGGGGCGCCCCCTCCCTTGATCCTTTCCCCTCCTTTCCACTAAGGCCCAATAAGGCCCATATACCTCCCGGGGGGTTCCGATAACCTCCCGGTGATCTGGTATTGTTCCAATCTTACCCGGAACCTTTCCGGTGTCCAAATATAGTCGTCCAATATATCAATCTTTATGTCTCGACCATTTCGAGACTCCTCGTCATGTCCGTGATCACATCCGGGACTCTGAACAACCTTCGGTACATCAAAATATATAAACTCATAATGAAACTGTCATTGTAACGTTAAGCGTGCGGACCCTACGGGTTCGAGAACAATGTAGACATGACCGAGACACGTCTTCGGTCAGTAACCAATAGCGGAACCTGGATGCTCATATTGGCTCCTACATATTCTACGAAAATCTTTATCGGTCAGACCACATAACAACATACATTGTTCCCTTTGTCATCGGTATGTTACTTGCCCGAGATTCGATCGTCAGTATCTTAATACCTATTTCAATCTCGTTACCGGCAAGTCTCTTTACTCGTTCCGTAATACATCATATTCCAACTAACTTATTAGTTGCATTGCTTGCAAGGCTTAAGTGATGTGTATTACCGAGAGGGCCCAGAGATACCTCTCCGACAATCGGAGCGACAAATCCTAATCTCGAAATATGCCAACCCAACATGTACCTTTGGAGACACCTGTAGAGCACCTTTATAATCACCCAGTTACGTTGTGACGTTTGGTAGCACAAAAAGTGTTCCTCCGGTAAACGGGAGTTGCATAATCTCATAGTCATAGGAACATGTATAAGTCATGAAGAAAGGAATATCAACATACTAAACGATCGGGTGCTAAGCTAATGGAATGGGTCATGTCAATCACATCATTCTCCTAATGATGTGATCCTGTTAATCAAATGACAACTCATGTCTAAGGTTAGGAAACATAACCATCTTCGATTAACGAGCTAGTCAAGTAGAGGCATACTAGTGACACTGTGTTTGTCTATGTATTCACACAAGTATTACATTTACGGTTAATACAATTCTAGCATGAGTAATAAACATTTATCATGATATAAGGAAATAAATAATAACTTTATTATTGCCTCTAGGGCATATTTCCTTCAGATTATACTGATGAAAGTGGATCTGGAGAGGTCGTGACTTCATTTAATGATGAATCCACTATTTTGGAGGAGGTTGCAATTGATTATGATAAGAAAGTTGCTATCTATGATGATTATGCTGATGAAATGTATGCTATAAATAATAATTATAACCATGAAACTTGTCATCATGATTTTAATTTTCACGCTCATGATAGTTATTTTGTTGAGTTTCCTCCCCCTAATATCGATGAGAATAAATTTTCTTATGTGGAGAGTAACAAAAAATTTATGCTTATGCATCATGAAAAGAATAGTTTATGTGATGGTTATATTGTTGAATTTCTTCATGATTCTACTAAAAATTATTATGAGGGAGGAACTTATTCTTGTAGGAATTGCAATAATATCAAGTTTTCTCTCTATGTGTTGAGAGTTTTAAAGTTATGCTTGTTTTGCCTTCCTATGCTAGTTGATTCTTGTTCCCATAAACTGTTTGACCCCAAAATCCGTATGCATAGGAAGTGGGTTAGGCTTAAATGTGCTAGTCATATGCTTCATGATGCTCTTTTTCATATTTTAATTCTTATCTTTTATGCGAGCATCATTGAAATCATCTTGCCTAGCTTAAAAGGCATAAAAGAAAAGCGCTTCCTACAAGCATACAAGGTGATGTTTTTCCTAAAATAACGTGATGTTTTTCCTACAATTTTGTGCCTACAAGGTGGTCTTTGTGAAATTTTACCGTGTTTGTGCACTTCCTTTTGTTGATAATCCTTTAGGTGACGACTTTTGGAGCAATATTCATTTAATGGAGAAAACCATAAAATGGCAGCGGAATCACGTATTAAAGGTGATAAACACTTTCCATAAAAAATCGAGCAAGAAGGCCAAAGAAACAACCCCTGTCACACTTCCATAGTGGACGACAACATTCCATGTGACCACAAGCGCTCACACGAGCGGCCGTTTGGCGCGCCACCATCTCTGGGGAATCAACTATTTTCAACCCATTGAAACGGATCGTGAAGGGGATGAACAGACACTCTAGAAACTCATCCAGAAGGCAGAACCCTAGCCTCCCGAGTTCATCAGGAGGGAGGATCGACCGGGAAAAGAAGGGGATTCCTCTCACCGCATGAGTAACGACATCATCAGCAACATCTACATCATCACCACCTTCATCATCATCGTCATCCACATCCTTATCATCTGCAACATTAAGAACCCTAGTGGATCCTTCGGTGTATTGGTTGAATCATTCACCCATGTATTCCATTACTATCAACATGACGATTGTTGTTCTTACGCGTGAGTAGACCCCTAGTTCTCGGGGATATGGATGAACCTTTGTCGGTGTAGGATTTGAATCGTTTATTACGGATATGAGATCCTTTGTTGAATGCTTAGTTTAATAACTTCGTGAATGTTGCGAAGGGGCCCCACTCAGCGTTTGTGCCTTTATTGGCCAGGAAGTATATAACTGTCTTTGCATAGGTTTAGCATGTGGAGGTAACTCTAGGTGATAGTAAAAGTCTACTTATCTGAACCTTTACAGGTGACCGGGGATTATGGAGAACCCTTAGTGAGGTCACCACGGGGAAACCCTTAATTATCATGAGTTGTGACCCTCCGGGGGAGGCTACGATGCTGGCGTGCGTGGCATGAAGTCTACCATGAGTAGGACATGTTCTGTACTCGGCTCCACCCAGCATAACCGTCGGCAGTGTCTCAAGTATCCTCTCCATGCTATGCTTATGCATAGTAGTACTAGAAACATACCAATGGGGATTCTAGACTCCCTGAGAACGGCTTTTTAATTCTGCTGTTTCACCATTAATTACCATCCTTATCTTTAATTTACTTTTATATTATTTAGTTACAAGTCACCATTTTACTCAATCCTTATTTACATACACCCCCACTCTACTCCAAGTCTATAATTATCCGCAGACACAAAGCTACATAATTCTCTACAAGGGGCAAAAGCATGATTCATGTGCTCCCTATGGGACCATTACTCTTACTTTGAAAAGGCTACAACTAAACCTTGTTCACTTGTAGGCTATCAATAATTTATCTATCTAGTACTATCAGGATTAATCCTTGCAATTAATGAGTGCAAGGGGATTGACAACCATCTTTCCCGCATTGGGTGCAAGTATTTTCTCTTGTGTGTGTAGGTACCATCGACGGTTGTTTGCGTGAATCTCCTATTGGTTCCATAAACCTTGGTTCTCTATTGAGGGAAATACTATCTGCTACTATATTGCTTCACCCTTCCTCTTCGGGGAAAATCCTAACGCAGCTCACAAGTAGCACAAGTAATGGGCGGTGTCGGCCGTTGTGCCAAGGCAACATTTGGTTGCTCGTGATGAATTGTCTCATGCTTTGTTGTCTTCTTTTCCATGGAATAAAAATGAGTGCCAATGTTTCAAGGAAATGTTGATTCATTTCCATTTCATCAAATTTATGGCACTCAATACATCTCATTTTTTGCAAAGAGCACGTTGAGCTTTCAATTTTGCATGTTTTGAAAATATACTAATTAATTTTGTTTTATGTTATAGGTGTTGGTCAAAAGATTGATCAATGTTGGATGTATATCTCTGGATCATGGGCATCAAATAATTTTATTTAAGGTCTGACTGAGTTCTTAGAAGTGTAGTGAAAGATATGAGACGGAGGTGTGCCTATAACACATGTTGTCCACGTGTTAAATGCAAACACTTGATTATGTACACATATGAGTCTGACACGTTGTACTGGCACTTGTTGTCACCTAATTTAATGTCTAGTTATACAAGATGGATAAGTCATGGAGATGATGATGATGGGTCATAAAGTGAAGAAGCAAAGCATGCAGAGCTAGAAGAAGAAGCGATGGAGCACCATGAGGTGGGACATGATGAAAACTCTGACGAACATAAAGAGGCTGAAGAGGACACGACAAGCACATTGGTCATGTCGGCCGGAATGGTCCAGGACCCTCATGTGCAAGAGTTGATTGTGGAAGAGACTATGAACGGGAGTAGCTTGTAGAGATCTGCCAAACTGGCGGCACTCAATTGATACTCGAAGACACCATTGTATGTGGGTTACAATCCAGAACACACCATCCTCCATTCCATGTGGAATCTTGTGGATGTTGTGGTGCCGCAGGATCGACACTATGTAGATCTAGTAATGTTCACTAACCTCCGCATAATATTGATCCAAGGACTACACTTTCACACAATCTAGAAATATTCCACACACTATAGCAAGGCCATATGAAAACTTCCAACTCAATTTAGAAAATTTATTTCTCATTTACAAAATTATTTTAAATGATATCGTACAACCATGTGCAAGTGTTCGGGTGGTCTCTAAGCATAAGGATAATGGAATGGGGGGTACTTATTCACCTTTCTGATGAAACGATGAAATAAAATAGGGCTAGAGGTTTAATAAAACATTTGGATAACCCGATACGAGGAAAAAAATAACAATCAATTTTCTAGTCCGGGGAAAACTCTGGCTGTCATACGCATCCAGGCAAAAACCAATAGCATGTATACATCCCTCGATATGAATTGGAAGTATCTACATGGTGTTTTACTAAGGGGAACATGGTGTCTAAAAGTATCGATGAGGCTAAGAAGGTGGTGCGTCCTCCTAATATGGATCCGATAAAATACCACACATGCAAATATAACCGCATCATTTGAAGAAGCGAGCACGATAATCTAAAAAGGTGTCCAGAGTGCAACACACCCCAATTCAGGGGCGAAAAGTGAAGGAAATATGCCCCAGAGGAAATAATAAAGTTGTTATTTTATATTTGCTTATTCATGATAAATGTTTATTATTCATGCTAGAATTGTATTGATCAGAAACCCAAATACATGTGTGAATACATAGACAAACACTGTGTCTCTAGTGAGCCTCTACTTGACTAGCTCGTTGATCAAAGATGGTTAAGGTTTCCTAACCATGGACATCCGTTGTCATTTGATAACAGGATCACATCATTAGGAGAATGATGTGATGGACATGACCCATGCGTTAGCTTAGCAAATTGATCGTTCAGTTTTATTGCTATTTCTTTCTTCATGTCAAACATATTCCTTCGACTATGAGATTATGCAACTCCCAGATATCGGAGGAATACCGCTATCAAACATCACAATGTACCTGGGTGATTATAAAGATGCTCTATAGGGATCTCTGAAGGTGTTTGTTGGTTTGGCATAGATCGAGATTAGGATTTGTCACTCAGAGTATCGGAGACGCATCTCTGGGTCCTCTCAGTAATACACATCATGAGATGCCTTGCAAGAAAAGTTACTAATGATTTAGTTGCAGGATGATGTATTACAGAACGAGTAAAGAGACTTGCTGGTAACGAGATTGAACTAGGTATGAAAATAATCGAATCTCGGGAAAGTAAAATACCGATGACAAAGGAAATTATGTATGTTGTCATAACGGTTTGACCAATAACGATCTTCATAGAATATGTAGGAGCCAATATGAGCATCCAGGTTCCGCTATTGGTTATTGACCTGAGAGGTGTCTCGGTCATGTCTACATAGTTCTCGAACCCGTATGGTCCGCATACTTAATGTTTGATGACGATTTAGTATTATATGAGTTATGTGATTTGGTGACCGAATGTTTTTCAGAGTCTCAGATGAGATCACGGACATGATGAGGAGTCTCGAAATGGATGAGAGGTAAAGATTGATATATAGGATGATAGTATTCAGACACCGGAAGTGTTCCGGATAGTATCGGGTATTTATCGGAGTACTGGGGGGTTACCGGAACCCTTGGGGGGGGGGAGATATGGGCCATATGGGCCAAAAGAGGGGAGCACATCAGCCCACAAGGCATGGCACTCCCCCTTAGGCAGGAGGCCAAATTGAAGAAGGAACAAGGGGGGTTCGCCCCCCTTCCTTTCTCCCCTCCCCCTTCCCTTTTCTCTCTCGCAAAAAAAGGATGGGGGAGGCCGAATTGGGGAGGACCCCAAGTAGGATTCCTCCTACTTGGGCGCCCCCTTGCTGCTCCCTCCCCCTCCCACCTATATATACATGGTGAGAGGGCACCTAGAACACACAACAACAATCGTTAGCCATGTGCGGTGCCCCCCTCCATAGTTTACACCCCCGGTCATAGTTTTGCGGTGCTTAGGCGAAGCCCTGCTAGAATCACTTCACCATCACCGTCACCATGCCGTCGTACCGACAGAACTCATCTACTTCCTCAAGACCTTGATGGATCAAGAAGACGAGGGATGTCATCGAGCTGAACGTGTGCAGAACTCAGAGGTGTCGTACATTCGGTGCTTGATCGGTCGGAGCTAGAAGAAGTTTGACTACATCAACCCCGTTGTCATACGCTTCCGCTTTAGGTCTACGAGGGTACGCAGACACACTCTGCCCCTCTCGTTGCTATGCATCTCCTAGATAGATCTTGCCTGAGTGTAGGAATTTTTTTGAAATTGCATGCTACGTTTCCCATAGTGGTATTAGAGCCAGGTCTATGCGTAGATGACATGCACGTGTAGAACACAAAGAGTTGTGGGCAGTGATCGTCACACTGCTTACCACCAATGTCTTATTTTGATTCGGTGGTATTGTCGGATGAAGCGGCTCAAACCAACCTTACATGACCACGTTCATGAGACCGGTTCCACCGACAGATATGCAACTAGTTTTGCATAAAGGTGGTTGGCGGGTGTCTATTTTCCCACTTTAGTTGAATTGAATTTGACGCGGTCGGTCCTAGGTGAAGGTTAAAACAGCAAACTTGATAAATCACCATTGTGGTTTTGATGCGTAGGTAAGAACGGTTCTTGCTAGAAGCCGTTAGCAGCGATAACCCACAAGTATAGGGGATTGCAACAGTTTTCGAGGGTAGAGTATTCAACCCAAATTTATAGTTTTGACACAAGGGGGGCCAAAGAATACTTGCAAGTATTAATAGCTGAGTTGTCAATTCAACCACACATAGAGATTAATTATCTGCATCAACGTGATCATAGCAAAGTAATATGATAGTTTTGATAATAGTGACAGCAACAATAGTAACGGTAACAGTGATAGCTGTATTTTTGTAGCAAGTGCAACAGTAATCATAGCAGTAGTAACTTAGCAAGAACAATATAAGATAAATTTGTAGGCATTAGATCGGTAATTTGTTGGATGATATTCATCATGTGAGAGTCATAACCAAGGGCGATACGGCACTAGCTCCGGTTCATAAATATAATGTAGGCATGTATTTCGTAAATAGTCATACATGCTTATGGAAAGAACTTGCATGACATCTTTTGTCCTACCCTCCCATGTCAGGGGGTCCAACTAGAAACTAAGGGATATTAAGGCCTCCTTTTAATAGAGAACAGGAACAAAGCATTAACACGCGGTGAATACATGAACTCCTCAAACTATGGTCATCACGAGAGTGGTCCCGACTATTGTCACTCCGAGGTTGCCGGATCATAACACGCAGTAGGTGACTATAACTTGCAAGATCGGATCTAGAACATGCATATAATGGTAATAACATAAACGTTTCAGATCTGAAATCATGGCACCTGGGCCCAAAGTGACAAGCATAGCATGGCAAAGTAATAGAAACATCAATCTCAGAACATAGTGGATACTAGGGATCAAGCCCTAACATAACTAACTAGATTACATGATGAATCTCATCCAACTCCTCGCCGAACAGTGAACCTACGAAGGAATTACTCACTCCCGGTATCAAGCATCATGGAATTGGCGATGGAGAAGGGTTAATGATGTGAAGAATGAAGATCCCCCTATCCGGAGCCCCAAACGGACTCCAAATCTGGCCTCCCCATGAAGAACAGGAGGTGACGGCGGCTCTGTCTCATGGATTGTGATAATTCTTTCTCCCTGATTTTTTCTAGAAAAATAGGATTTTATAGCGTCAGTTTCAGGGTCTGTGGGGCCACCAGGTGGGGACAACCCACGTGGGCACGCCTAGGGGGGTAGGCGTGACCTGGTAGGTTGTTCCCACCTAAGTGCCCCCCTCAGGTGGCTCTTTGCTCCAGAAATTCTCTCTTATTGTATAAAAAATCCTCACAAATTTCGTTCCATTTCGAAAACTTTTATTTCTGCACAAAAACAACACCATGGTAGTTCTTGTGAAAACAGCGTCAGTCCGGGGTTAGTTTCATTCAAATCATGCAAATTAGAGTCCAAAATAAGAGGAAAAACATTAGGAAAGTAGATACGTTGGAGACGTATCAACTCCCCCAAGCTTAAACCTTTGCTTTTCCTCAAGCAATTCAGTTGATAAACTGAAAGTGAAAAAGAATAACTTTTACAAACTCTTTTGTCGTGGAATTGTCACGGCAGATGTCCTAGTGTGAGGACTTAGTCATGAGGTCAACGCATCTATGTGGTAGCTTGAGAGGGGTTGATCGGGATGAGAGACGCGAGGAAGATCAACACACAAGACAAGGATTTAGACAGATTCGGGCCCTGGGAAACATCATCTGGTAATAGCTCTACATGTTGTTTGTGGCTAAGTCTCATTATGCTCATCAGGGAGTCGCCGTATAAACCGCCCCCCCTTTAGTTGTGTGTAGCCTTAGCCATTATTTTCTGTCCCTCTTGGGGTGCCCTGCCCCTCCTTATATAAGTTGAAGGGTCGGGTTACATGTAGAGTCCAACTCGGATTAAGACTTAAACTATTCTGACTTCTCATCATGGGCTTTTCTCCATGGGCTTCTCACCATGGGCTTCTTAAATGTCGGCTTACAATCTGGCTTACAGTCTGGCTTACGATCTGGCTTACAATCTGCCGGCTTACGATCTGGCTTACGATCTGGCTTACGATCTAGCTTACAAGCTGCCGGGTCACCAATGAAATACCAAGCCCCGGCTGGGTCATATCTCTAACATCTTTAGCTCTTGTTTGCATAATTAAGCTTAAATGACACCCAGGTTTTCAGCCAACATTATAACTAACCATCCCGACGATAACTCTTAAAGATTACATTAACTCATATCAATAACATAATCCGCTAGCGAGCAATAATAAGATATCTCAAATGGCAACACGTTCTCAAAAGAACCATGATATAATATGACAATAGTGGTATCTTGCTAGCCCTTTCTGAGACCGCAAAACATAAATGCAGAGCACCTCCAAAGTCCAAGCAGCGACTAAACATTGTAATTCATGGTAGAAAAGATCTAGTCATGATGCACCCAACATTAGCTATACTCAATGCATAAGCATGACATCAGTGCTCTCAGGTTCTGGCTCTTATTTTAGAAGGTGATGACACAACATAAAAGTAAATAGATAGTCCCTTCACAGAGGGAAGCAGTGATCTGCAGAGGTGCTAGAGCTTAAGTTTGAGACATGCACCCAAGTAAAGGTTTTCACTTGGGTAAAACAGAGGTGCTAGAGCTCAAGTCTACTTCACGACCATTAGTTATCAATATCTTCCATGCTAGGTACGCTAGTGGCGGTTCCCAAGCGATAAAAGTAAAGGTTTTCACTCCATTGGGAAGTTTTTGTTTGATTATTTGTAAGCTTTTTCTGTTTGCAGTTTGGGACCGGGCATCCCTATTACCGCCCTTTTCTCATGCGATGGCGAGTGAATAAACACTCGACTTGAGAATAACCCGCTTAGCATGGAAGATAACGACCACCTCCTATAGTTCCATGAACGATCCAGGCACAAAAAGGATATTTATTAGATGTTTTTTAGAGGTGGCACATGAAATTTACTTAGGACAACAGGGTAATACCGCATATAGGTAGGTATGGTGGACTCATCTGGAATAACTTGGGTTCAAGGTTTAGGATGTAGAATCAGAATTCCCACTTAGTATAGGCAAAGGCTAGCAAATAGATTGAGAAGCGGCCAACTAGAGAGCAACAACGGTCATGAACATGCATTATGCATAAGTAACATTGGACACTAGCATGAGTAGGATATGAACACCATGAACATAAATATCATAGAGGCTATGTTGGTTTTGATTCAACTACATGCATGAACATGTGCCATGTCAAGCCACTCAAACATTCAAAGGATGATACCATATCATCATACTACATCACAATCATTTTAATGCAATGTTGATATCCAAGATAAATCATTATCCACTCCTATCTACTTATGCATGGCACGAGAAACTATAATCTCTAATTGTCATTGCAAACATGTTTAATCATAATGGGCTAAATCATGGATACTAGGTTAAACATATTTACAAAAATAGAACAAGTCGAGTTCATACCAGTTTCTCTCTGGCATGGCCAGTTCATCAAATATCGTCATTATTGCCTTTCACTTGCACGAGCGAATGATATGAAAACAATAATAGTGAAAGAGTGTCGTGGACTAAGCTGGAATCTGCAAACATTTTATTCAACAGGAGAAGACAATGTAAAATGGGCTCTTTGTTAGATCAACAATCATGCATATGAGGGCCACTCAACATTTTCATCGTGGTCTTCTCCTCGGTACAACTTGAATAAAAAGGAAAATAAACTCAGAGAAACACACTAAAATATTTTTGGAGTTTTTGGTTTTCTCGAACAAGCAAATAAAAGGGAAAAGCAAAAATGAGAAAAACTATTTACACGGGAAAGCTCCCAACAAGCAAAAGAAGAACAAGGAAATCTTTTTGGGTTTTCATTTTAGTGCAACAGCTAAGCATGCATGGAAAGCAAACTAACAACAATTAATTTTCTTTGGTTTTTCTAAGGTTTTTCAAACATGCAAGAAGAAAGCGAGAAAATAAATTTAACATGGATGATACAATGAAAAAGTGTGGACACCGACAACTGGAATGAAATGTGTGAACATGAATGCAATGTCGGTGAGAAACATGTACTCCCCTAAGCTTAGGATTTTGGCCTAACTTGGTAGTCGATCAGAAGCCTGGATACTAGTCGGGGTGCTATGGAGCGGGTACCATGGATCCCACTGCTGAGGCTCCTCATCTACGACAGCCTGGTTGTTCCGATAGACGATAATATCTGCAAGCATAATACTCTATCCGCCCCTGGCAATAGGATCAAACAAAGCAGGTGCAGGCAATGTAATAATATTACGAGTTCTCACAGTAAAAATCAGGTTATATAGAATAGGGATGTTAGGAGAATCGGTATCAATAAACTGGTGGTGATCCATGGCTGCATGATCTAAGTAGACCTTGGGTAGAGGATAATCATGAAGGCGTATCTCAACATTAAAGCGAGGCGCCAAACGAGTAGCAAAGATACCACCATGTATTTTACCCTTGGACTTATTAATGTGGTGGCGACGTGCCACAATAGCTCCCAAACTATAAGTGTTGCCGCCCTCTAGTGCACCACGTAAAACAGCAAGGTCTGCTAAACTGAGTGCACCCACCTTCTCTCTAGCAAGCAAACATTTTGCAATGAAAAGAGCAAAATAATGAACAATGGGAAAATGCAAGCCAACAGCAGTGATAGCCGACACCCCTCTCTCATCTCCCACTGTCAAGGTACGATAAAAGGCCTCAAACTTTACCGGCCTACGCTCTACCAAACCACCACCAGCAGGAAGCAAGCATATTTCACAAAATTCAGTCAGAGGTATCTGATGGGGTTCAACATATAAATTGAATTGCATCTCAGGAGGATTATTCCTAGGAAGGAAATTAAAAATTTGAACAAAGGTGTTTGTGAGGAGATGATACTATTCACATTCAGCTGCGATGAAGTCGGTGAGGCTGGCATTAGCAGCATATTGTGTAAACTCTTGCAGGATTCCAGCCTCTTCCATGAACGGGATATGCGGCCGTTCACACGGCCGTACTTCTGCCAACCTCCGGTTATGGAGATCACTGTCAGATGACTCCCCAATAACTCCCTTGGAGTTATTCGTGGAACCAAACTTCCTAAAGATATTCATGTTTTTCCTATGAACAAAAAATTTGAAATTTTTCGTCCACAAAATTTTCTCCACAAGACTTTACAAGATTGATAGCAACTACTCATAGGGATACATAGAAGCCATAACAAGCATTCGAACTACTTAGAAATCTAAGAATTCAACATGCAAGCTCATCTACAGCAGCACCAAGAGTAGCTAATTATTCAAAATATAAAAAATTAAAAGAAAAAATAATTGGACAAACAGAGGAGTCACATACCAAGCAACAATCCCTAAAACAGTTTCGGAAACGGAGCTTCGAGCAAAGAGGTCGAAATCCACGGGTTCGAGGGCAAGAACACGAGAGAGAGAGAGAGACAGAGAGAGAAATGGTGAATTTTTTCTGGAGGTAAGGTCACTACTGCAGGATGCTGCTAACGCGACACTATGATTAGAGACCCTTTGACAAAACTGTGTGTGATGCATTAATCACAAACGTGGATGTAATAATCCCGTCAAAAAGGTGCAAAATGTTTGCGATGGAGGATGCATCAAACACGGTTCAGATTTTAGTTGCGTGTGCGATGCTGGGCACACGGTTAACCCGTTCGAACTGTTTGCGATGAGGCAGAACAACAGAAATGGGCAGCCATATCAATGTGTGTGCGATATACGGCATACAGTTCGCTCCGATGAACTGTTTGTTATTAGGGAGTGCAACATAAACGGTTAGCCAAATCAAGGTGTGTGTGATATAGGGCATACGGTTCACTCGGGTGAACTGTTTCGATTAGCAAACGCAATAGAAACGGTTCAACTTAACAAGATGTGTGTGATACGTGCAAACAGCGGACTCGGATGAACTGTTTGCGATGAGAATTTACAACACAGACAGTTAATACAGTTAGTTCATGTGCGATTCTGTGTGTACAAAAAACTTTGAAAAATGCAAACTAGTTGCTTGCGGTGGCTAGGAGTATCGCACACGATGCATCTGTGAGTACTCATGTGCGATGCTTAGTAAGTTACACATGCATTTCCTTATGTTAACACTTGTGTGATCAATAACACATGGCAACTATGTGGTCAACCTTCTAACATCAATAAATTTTGACCTTGTTTCTCGTCACATTGCTGATTACAATGCAATAAGTAATTGCAAATCTGTTCACACATATCAAACTTATATGTGTTCACACTTAGTACCGGGCTATAAAAACTACCCGCTCGAAAATTACTTCACAGTTCCTCTCCTCATCACCCACAAAACTGGTTTTTTCTGTCAAGTCGTTCCGCCATGACCGGTAGGAGGAGTTTAGGGTGGACATATAACAAGGCAACAAATACCAAGGCCGCGGAAGCACTAGGGAGGTCCCGTCGCGAAGCTGCCGCTGCAACAGAGATGTCCTGGCGCGCTGCGAAGCCCCCGAACAAGCTCTCACGGGCACGTGAGGGCTCTCACAAGCGCATTCATGGCGTAGGCCATCGCGATGAGCTGGCGTTCTTGAAGTCCTTCGCCGGTGACGACGACATTCTCACTGGCGTCACTACGCAGCTGGAGCTGGTCGACAGCTTGATGAAGCTGCTCAAGATCAGCGATGCCTTGGTTGACAAGGCGACCAACTTCGTCGAGCAACTCATGGGTGACAATGCGAAGCTCCTCAAGTTGGTCGCCGCGAAGGAGGAGGAGGCCACCGGCTGGAAGATGTTGCATGAGCAGAGCAGTGCCTCAGAGATGACGCTAAAAGCGATCGTTGAGGAATTGATGGGCGCCTTGAGGAAACTCCGGATTGAGCACGAGCACAAGCAAAGTCACGAGGAATTGAAGAAGGAGCTGGAGGATTTCGCCGCCCGGCGATCCATCGATGAGTAGAGACAGTAGCGACCCAGATTGTTGTCTGCAATTTCCTTCTTCTCTTGCCCCCATGTCTTCCGGGCTTTGCCGCATGTGGCATTTTAAATTATCCGGAATTTGGAAGACAATTATTATTTGCGCCATTGTAAATTTGTCATCGTATTATCCGTTGCCATTTTATTTGTGCTTGTATTATCCGTTGCCCTATGTGGCAATTTAAATTAGGGCAGAATACGAGTTGAAAACATGAACAAAGCAAATGTTGCCATGGGATCACAAGCAAACACCCTCCGTCCATGTGCTTTAATTAACCCATTAATGGAGAAGTTGTGAGCGAGGTGGGCGGTGGATGGTGCATGGAGGTCAAAGAGCTCGCTTCCCGGTGAGCATGGGCGGCCTTGCTGCTCGCACGTGTCCCGTCGAGCCTGCGAGGTGGACAGGCTACACACGTCCCGTCGAGCCTGCACGGCAGACTTCTGTCGCTCGTCCCGTCTAATCAAACAGCTGCACGCATGCCATCGAGTATGGTTAAATTTCGACATGGTAAATATAATACAACCGTTTGCGACATTAACGTGTCAGCTTTTTGTTTCAAAAAGGACTTCATTGGCTACTAATGTGTGTGCCTCTTCTCAAACTGGATGTTTTTTAGCACGACATATATGTGCCATGTTAGGAAACCATGCCAAGTTTCTTGTTTTTTGGATGAATTTTTGATTTACTGGGATATAAATACCGAGATACTCAATGTTTCAGGATGACAAAAAGTTTGTAATTCATTCTCATTCCTTAAACGAGACCTAAACATGCACCTAATGACACAAGTACGATTTCCCACCCATTTGGCTTCACTGGAGCATGTGGTTGTAGTTCAAATTGTAAGAGGTTTCTTTGAGAGAAGCTCCAGTTGTTGTAAGAGGTTTGTAATAAAGCTTGGCCCAAATAGGACAATGTTTTACCACAACATATATGTGCCATGACGTGACACCATGCCACCTTTGATGACTTTCTGGTGTTTTTAGGATTTATGGGGACTTAAAAACTGAGATTCGAAATGTTTGAGGACGATCCATGACACCGGTACAGTTGTAATTCATTCCCATTCCTAGTATGTGACCTAAACATGCACCCAAGGATACATGTATAATTTTTCTACCCATTTTGGTGAACTAGAGCATGCATTTGTAGTTTAGATTTGAATTGTGGACATTAAATGCCTAGGAAACTCAATTAGTGTATAAAAAGGCCAAACAAACCCTGAATAAGTTTAAATTTTAGCACGAATATCCTATCGTTCCATGTTGCCCGTGGTAGAAAATACAAGGCGAAAAGAGGCAGTGATTACGTTTAGCCCACAAGGGGAAAACGTTTCCCTATCGGAACCACGAGGCTTCTTTGAGAGAAGCTCCAATTTTTGTAAGAGGTTTGTAATAAAGCTTGGCCAAAATTGGACACTGTTTTTACCACGGCATATATGTGCACTACTGCAGGATGCTGCTAACGTGACACTACAATCAGAGACCCTTCGAGAAATTGTATGCGATGCAATAATCGCAAACAGTGCTGTATGAAAACCGTCAGAAATGTATAAAACTTTTGCGATGACGGATGCATCAAACATGGTTCAGGTTTTAGTTGCGTGTGCGATGAAGGGCATACATTTCAGTTCAATTAACTGTTTGCGATGAGGAGGAACAAAAAACATGCAACCCAATGAAGGCGTGTGCGATACACATCATACGGTTCACTTGGATGAACTGCATGTGATTAGGCAACACAAAAGAAACGGTCAGCCAGATCAAGGTGTGTGTGGTTGACGGAATACGCTTCACAAGGATTAATTGTTTGCAATTAGGGAACAGAACAGAAATGGGTTAGCCAGATCAAAGTGTCTGCGATTGATGGCATACACTTCACATGGATGAACTGTTTGCGATTAGGCACAACAAACTGAAAAAGTTAGATAGATCAACGTGTGTGTGCTAGACGGGCACACACATTCTAATTAAAAGAACCGTGGGCCATGGTGCTGACATTGCCTATTGCGGTGCACCCAATGGTGCAAACGCCACGTATGCGGTCGAGAAGGCATATGTGCCCACGTTACGCCTTCCGA
Source organism: Triticum urartu (assembly GCF_003073215.2). Lineage (NCBI taxonomy): Eukaryota > Viridiplantae > Streptophyta > Magnoliopsida > Poales > Poaceae > Triticum > Triticum urartu. The sequence goes on along the minus strand of NC_053024.1, from coordinate 272,401,683 downwards.
GAATATTGCCGCACTTATAACCATCAGTAAACTTTGAGCATGCATCCCGTCACATTCCAAATTGCAAACCTGTTCACACCGATCAAAACCTAAATGGTTTCCCACTTAGGAGCGTATTACTACGCGGTTATAAATACTACTACTCCAAGATGACTGCACATTCCTCCTCAACTCCTCATCCACAAAAACTCAAAAACAAACAAGTCATTCATCATCGTTCTCTTCCGTCCTCCATGGCCAGCGTGAGTTCTGGTTCGAGAGATTGCCACCAGGGAGGGGCGAACCAGGAAGCGGGAGCACGAGAGATGTCCTGCCTTGCCACGAAAGTAGCCAACATGTCCCGCCGCACGGCCGTAGTAGCAGAGAGGTCTTGCCGCGTCACCGAAGCAGCACAGAGGACCCGCCGTGCCGTTGATGCAGCAGACTGGTCCGGCCACGCCGCGAAAGCAGAAGAGATGTCCTACCGCGCCGTGAATGCAGCAGAGATGTCCTCCCACACCGCGGCGGCCTAGGAAATTACCTCGCGGGCAGGCGTGGACTCTTACAGGCGCATGCGTGCCCTCGTCATCAGGCAGATGGATCAGATCTCCAGGTCAGCGAGGTTGCAGGATGACCTGCAAGCCTCATTTGAACAGTCTACCAACGTCATCCGGCAACTAAATGAGAGCAATGCGAAGCTCCGGGCCGAGCGTGACCTGCTGAGGGCGAAGATCGTCGGAAGTGCGGAGCAACTGGAGCAGACGACTGCCTTGTTGAAGAGGGACCGTCGTCATCGTCGAGAAACTTATGGAAGAAAATTCCATGATGCGCATCGAGCGTAGAAGGCTGGGGGAGGGATCTGTGGATGCTCTCAACCAGCATCTTGAGGACAAGAAAGAGCTCGTTGCTGCCCGCCGGGGAGACTAGTTCCTGCTGTGGCTTCCTTCTTCTTTTGCCCTTGTGTATATCGAGCATTGCCGCATGTGGCTTTTTTAATTATGTTTATGAATATGTAAGACAATTATTATCCAATGTCATCGTCCTTATATTCATCATGCTTGCTATAAGTCGCAGTCGATGCTATGTAGGTCCGTCGGATCTTACATCAAGATCCATGCAAAACTTTGTTTTAAGACTTTCATTTTTCTCTCCTAAATCTCAGTCCAGTGAGACATATAGCCACGCCGTAGAATAGGTGCTCGGGCGCCATTAATGGAGACGTTGGGAGGGAGGTGCACGGCGGGTAGCGGTCAAAAGGGCTCTCCTCCCGCTGAGCACGCGTAGGGGTCTGATCGCACGCCTCCCACACTCACATAGCTACCCCGCACGACACCTCCTAGCCAATAAAAAAGGGGATGCCTGGCCACACGTAATTGGTAAGTAGAACGCCCACGGTTTCAATAATACTTGCGTTTCCGATTTGTAACGTGACAGCACTTGTTCCAAAAGGACTTTGTTGATTGTTAATGTGTTTGCCTTCGCAAATCGGACAAAAAAATTACCATAGCATGTTGGTGCCCTGTCATGAGAGCATGCCAAGTTTCATGATTTTCAAGGGTGTTTTGGAATTATAGGAATTAAAAAACCAAGTTTGTCCAAGCCACGCCACGACGCTGAGCCACGACGCTGAGATGTTTGAATTTCACTCCCATCTCTTGCATGGGACCTAGAAATTCACCCAAGGACACACATGTGATTTTTCGAACAACTTTGGTCCACTGGAGCATGTGCTTGTAGTTCAAATTTGAATTATGCACATTAAATGCCCAGAAACTCAATTAATGTATAAAAAGGCCAAACGAACCCGAAATAATGCCAAAATTTAGCACGGTACTTCTATTTGGTCTAATCTGGCTGTGTAAAAAAATTAAGGCGGGAGAAGGCAGTATACGTATGTCATTTCGCACACGAAGGTGACACGTTCCCTCTCGGAACCACGAGCCTTCTTGAGGGAAGCTCCAGTTTGCAAGAAGCTTACACCAAAGCATGTCCCAATTTGGGCAAAAAAATTAACGCAGCATGTTGGTGCCATGTCATGACACCATGCCAAGTTTCGTGATTTTCAGGCATGTTTTGGAATTACAGGAATAAAAAAACAAGTTCGCAATCTTTTTGGCCGAGCCACGATGCCCAGATGTTTGAATTTCACTCCCATCTCTTGCATGGGATGTAGAAATTCACCCAAGGACACGCATGTGATTTTTTAAACAACTTTGGTGCACTGGAGCATGTGCTTGTAATTCAAATTTTAATTATGCACATTAAATGCCCAGAAACTCAACTAATGTCTAAAAAAGGCGAAACGGGCCAGGAATAATTCCAAAATTTAGCACGGTACTTCTATTTGGTCTAATCTGGCTGTGTAAAGAAATTAAGGCGAGAGAAGGCAGTGTGCGTATGTCGTTTCGCACACAGAGGTGACACGTTCCCTCTCGGAACCATGAGCCTTCTTGAGGGAAGCTCCGGTTTGCAAGAAGCTTACACCAAAGCTTGGCCCAATTCAGCCAAAAAAATTACCGCAACATGTAGGTGCCATGTCATGAAAACATGCCAAGTTTCATGATTTTCAGGCGTGTTTTGGAATTACAGGAATTAAAAAACCAAGTTTCTCAATCTTTCTGGCTGAGCCACGACGCCCAGATGTTTGAATTTCACTCCAATCTCTTGCATGGGACCTAGAAATTCATCCAAGGACACACATGTGATTTTTCAAACAAGTTTGGTGCACTAGATCCTGTGCTTTTAATTCAAATTTGAATTATGCACATTAAATGCCCAGAAACTCAATTAATGTATAAAAAGGTGAAACGAGCCTGGAATAATTCCAAAATTTAGCACGGTACTTCTATTTGGTCTAATTTGGCTGTGTAAAGAAATTAAGGCGGGAGAAGGCAGTGTATGTATGTCGTTTCGCACACGCAGGTGATACATTCCCTCTTGTAACCACGAGCCTTCTTGAGGGAAGCTCCGCTTTGCAAGAAGCTTACACCAAAGCTTGTCCAAACTCGGCCAAAAATATTACCGCAGCATGTTGGTGCCATGTCATGAGATCATGCCAAGTTTCATGATTTTCAGGCATGTTTTGGAATTACAGGAATTAAAAAACCAAGTTTCTCAATCTTTCCGGCTGAGCCACGATGCCCAGATGTTTGAATTTCTCTCCCATATCTTGCATGGGACCTAGAAATTCATCCAAGGACACACATGTGATTTTTTAAACAACTTTGGTGCACTGGAGCATGTGCTTGTAGTTCAAATTTGAATTATGCACATTTGTAACGCCCCGGACACACCCGCCGGTGGCCGTTACTCCTGGCGGGATCTAGACTGGCCCCACAGATCAATACTAGTCTTTTCTGCGCACTTTGTCCTCACTCGTGCGCACCCGGGAGCAACTTCCCGGTCGGTCACCCATCCTGACACTATTCCAAGCTGAGCACGCTTAACTTTGGAGTTCTGTCCGAATGGGCTCCCGGAAAAGAAGGAATTCCTTATTGATATGAGTAGTCTATCATCCCTCTTAAGCCAGGCTATCACATACACCCCCACTCAGAGGAACCGACGTCCTCGTCGGGCCACAGGAACGTTCCCTCTTAGCACAAACATCTGTGCATCTAGTCCGGTACATGTGTCATGTCGTGTGCCACGACGGGTCACAAACGTCATGAACAACATGACCGTGCACCTGTCCGCAAACATCCGTGTAACCGCGAGGGTCGGCTCTGATACCAACTTGTAACGCCCCGGACACACCCGCCGGTGGCCGTTACTCCTGGCGGGATTTAGACTAGCCCCACAGATCAATACTAGTCTTTTCTGCGCACTTTGTCCTCACTCGTGCGCACCCGGGAGCAACTTCCCGGTCGGTCACCCATCCTGACACTATTCCAAGCTGAGCACGCTTAACTTTGGAGTTCTGTCCGAATGGGCTCCCGGAAAAGAAGGAATTCCTTATTGATATGAGTAGTCTATCATCCCTCTTAAGCCAGGCTATCACAACATTGAATGCCCAGAAACTTAGTTAATGTATAAAAATGCCAAACGAACCTGGAATAATTCCAAAATTTAGCACGGTACTTCTATTTGGTCTAATCTGGCTGTGTAAAAAATTAAGGCGGGAAAAGGCAGTGTACCTATGTCGTTTCGCACACGGAGGTGACACGTTCCCTCTCGGAACCACGAGCATTCTTGAGAGAAGCTCCAGTTTGCAAGGAGCCTACACCAAAGCTTGTCCCAATTCGGCCAAAAAAATTACCGTAGCATGGTGGTGCCATGTCATGAGACCATGCCAAGTTTCATGATTTTCAGGCGTGTTTTGGAACTACAGGAATTAAAAAACAAAGTTTCTCAATCTTTCCGGTAGAGCCACGATGCGCAGATGTTTGAATTTCACTCCAATCTCTTGCATGGGACCTAGAAATTCATCCAAGGACACACATGTGATTTTTCAAACAACTTTGGTGCACTGGAGCCTGTGCTTGTAGTTCTAATTTGAAATATACACATTAAATGCGCAGAAACTCAATTAATGTATAAAAATGCCAAACAAACATGGAATAATTCCAAAATTTAGCATGATACTTCTATTTGGTCTAATCTGCCTGTGTAAAAAAATTAAGGCAAGAGAAGGCAGTGTATGTATATCGTTTCACACACGGAGGTGACACGTTCCCTCTCGGAACCAGGAGCCTTGTTGAGGGAAGCTCCGGTTTGCAAGAACCTTACACCAAAGCTTGTCCCAATTTGGCCAAAAAAATTACTACAATATGTTGGTGCCATATCATGATACCATGGCAAGTTTCATGATTTTCAGCCGTGTTTTGGATTTACAGGAATTAAAAAAAACCAAGTTTCTCAATCATTCCGGCCAAGCCACGACACCCAGGTGTTTGAATTTTATTCCCATTTCTTGTATGGGACCTATAAATTCACCCAAAGACACACATGTGATTTTTCAGCAAACTTTGGTGCATTAGAGCATGTGCTTGTAGTTCAAATTTGAATTATTCACATTAAATGCCTAGAAACTCAATTAATACATAAAAATGCCAAACGAACCCGGAATAATTCCAAATTTAAACACGAAACTCATGTACTAGTTGCATGTTCACTGTACGTAAATATTCTAGCAATACAAACACCATCCTTTCCCTTCGTAACACCATTTTGTCTTTCAAAACATAATGAAAAAATCAGGTATACCACAAACAGTTTACTAGAAAGAATCGTGTGGGATGCGATATAAAATATCTTGGCACACTGTCTTGTTTGGCTTACGCAGGAAGCTTCATCGTCTACAGTCCACGCCCCGCTTGAGCCACACTTGCGCACCAGTTTCTCGCGGCACCGAGCGAAATTTTTTGCCACCGCGGAAATATCTATCTCCCCGCCCCCTCCCTCCTACCAAAAGCCACATTTCCACTCTTCCTCCTTGCTTTCCAAGTTGAAACCTTCACTGCTGGTTACTGGCAGCTCAGACTCCTCGCCGGCGACTCTTCTTCTTGCAGCGCCGCCTCCTCCCCGGCTACCCTTCTTCTTGTAGCTCCGCCTCCTCGCCGGCGACCCTTCTTCTTGTAGCGCGGCCTCGTCGATATGGTCAGGTAATCCACATCTCACCCACACCATCCTCCTCCTTTCCTGTCCCACATGCCCCGACTCATAGAGCGACACCTTCCGCCAAAATCACCGCCTCCCTCCTCCAATTAAGCGCCGCCCACAGCCATTTTACACGCAGTATAACGTGGAGCTGAGTAGCATGCGATCGCATGCGCGAATGAGGTCGCTATGGCTGACATGCGTGTCGACCGCCAGATCTTGGAGGAGCACCTCGTCTTTAAGGCCACCGTCGACACCGCCGCGCGGTTGTCTACTTTAAAATATAGTTTGTGATGTTTTCTCAAGGCCACCGCCAGTGCCTTCTAGTGATTTGTCCTCTGTAATGTTAATATGCAATCTGATGTTCAGTTAACAGTTTGGTCCTCTGAAATGTAATGTTTAGTTAACACTTTGGTCCAACAAGTGCTACATCTCGTCCTACTGTTCTCAAGCATTCTTTGTTTTGTTAACTGTCTTATCTTCTAGTACATGTTTCTATTCTGCAATGTCGTGCTCAGTTTACTATTTTGGTTCATTTGGTCTGTTGTCCATTTACCTGTTTGGTTCAGTTCTGCAATTTGATTTTCATTTGCTGTGGGTACAATTTTGTATTGTTATGGATGTGACACCAATCGAATTTGGTTGTACTCAATACATATTCTACTGATAGTATGGCAACTCTCAGTTAACCTAATCAAGATCTTCCTTATGTGTGTTGCAGGGAAACAATGGGGGACACTGTGGTTTACCATCGAGGTTTTTTCAAGCAGGGTCCTTTGGCTAATAGCACATTATTGTGCGGTTGCAGGAATCATTCTAATATTTAGGTTTCTTACAATTTGGTCTTGCACATGTAGGTCCTCCTGTTAGAGGCTTAGACCCACTGTTCGACCCATTTTGCATATGGGGAAATGAGATGTCCATGAATATTAGTCAAGTCAAGAAACTTAGAAATATTGTTAGTATGAAGAAACTTGCAACGAATAACAGCAAGATCTTTGTTTGCACAATGAAGAAGACATCAGTCAACTATAGGATGGTACCAACTCTTTTACCTTGTTTTTACACCTTGCGCCATTTCAAAATTTACAATAGCAATTTATGCATAGCTTTGTTTTCAGTACTTTTCAAAGCAGTTCACCAATGATTACCTCTCAAACCACCTGCATGGTCAAGAGGCGAGGAAGGTATTCATTCAACACCCACGGTACAATATTGAAGTCTTGCTGAAGAGGACGAAGGTTGGGCGGGCAATTATCCATAGCCACTGGCCTGAAGTTGCGAGGACATTCAACATCACTGAAGGCTCAATATTTGCCTTCCGCTTTTGCAGTTTCCCAGATGAGATTCATCTGTCTATTTACCATGTATGATGCTAGTTTCCAAAGGTTTTTGATGCTGCATGTGAAACTTGGTGCTGTTGTGTAATGGCGTAACTGAGTGCCGAAGCTATCTAATGTAATTCGATTATGAAATCCTGGTTGCTTTTATATGGATATGAAATATCTGGCGTGTTTTATAAGAAATATCAATTTGATTAGTACATGGATGATCAATAATAGGCTAATTACCCTGCTTATTGGGGTTTTCTATTACAAACGGTTACTCAGACAGCACCGTGGGCGATGAACTCAAACAACCCGCACAGTTTCTAGAAAGTAGGCGTGTTCCATCAACTAACAATCACACACGGCTTCCGGCAGTGAACTGTTTGCGTTAGGCCACCTTGCACAAACGTTTCCACACAAAGAACATTGTGGGATGTACATACCTACAGAAATGATTTTCTGGGATTCACCGTGTGGGATGTAGATACCTACAGAAATGATTTCTGGGATTCACCGTGTGGGATGTACATACCTAGGGAAATGATTTCTGGGATTCACCGTGTGTGACGTACATACCTACGGAAATGATTTCTGGGATTCACCATGTGGGATGTACATACCTATGGAAATGATTTCTGGGATTCACCATGTGGGATGTACATACCTACAGAAATGATTGGGTTTCGATGCCTCGCCCAATCGCACACGGCCCCAGCCTGGGTCACAGGAGGGCCTATCCCCAAGGATTTGGAGGTCGTGTGGGAAGGACACCCTATCGCACACACTCACTTGGCGACAGTTCCCAATGCCGTCATGGAAAGGGGTTTTAAACCGTTTGTTTAGGACGTCGCTGGACTAGTGGTGCCATGATGTGACACCATGCCACCTTTGATGACTTTCTCATAAGTTTAGGATTTATGGGGACTTAAAAACCGAGATTAGAAATGTTTGAGAACGAGCCATGACACCGGACGGTTGTAATTCGTTCCCATTCCTGGCATGGGACCTCAACATGCACCCAAGGACACATGTATAATTTTTCTAGCCATTTTGGTGAACTCGAGCATGTATTTGTAGTTCAGATTTGAATTATGGACATTAAATGCCTAGGAAACTCAATTAGTGTATAAAAAGGCCAAATGAACCCTAAATAAGTTCAAATTTCAGCACGGATATCTTGTCATTCCATGTTGCCCGTAGAAGAAAATACAAGGAGAAAAGAGGCAGTGATTACGTTTTTCCCACAAGGGGGACACGCTTCCCTATCGGAACCACGAGGCTTCTTTGAGAGAAGCTCCAGTTTGTAAGAGGCTTGTAATAAAACTTGCGCCAAAATGGACGAAAAATATTCCTTGACATATAAGTGCCATGTCGTGACACCATGGCAGGTTTCATGATTTTCAGCTTAGTTTTGGATTTACAGGGATGTAAAAACCTAGATTCTTCTCACGAAATGTTTTCAAATAGCACACAGTTCACTCACGGAAGCCGATATTCAACGAAAACTTCTTGGAAACCATATTTTAAAGTTTCATAAAAATGTGAAAAAAATATGGGATGTTAAGAAGCTGATGTTTTATTGCGACACAAAATTTCAAGTTGAAAAACATTACGAGATGTGAGCTATGAAAAAGACAAATTCCGCCCTACATAGTGACTTTACTATTCAGCACTATTCAACACTGATTTTTTCTTTTTCATAGCTCACATCTCGTAATGTGTTTCAACTTGAAATTTTGTGTGGCAATAAAACATCATCCACTTAACATCCCACATTTTTTTTGAATTTTTTTGAAACTTCTAAACATCTTTTTCTCGTGGTTTTCATCTTTTTCCACCGAATGTAGGTTTTCGTATGATACCCCTCTCTCGCTGCGCGCGTGATCTCAGTCGTGTGTTCTGACTGGCCAGAACCCAAACCCCATGGATCGTACGTGTGCACCATTGGATGCTACCAGATCGAACGTCAATCCTGATCCCTTTCGACAGCACATGCAGTACATGGGTAACACTGTGCGTATGCATCGTGTAGCTCACGCTTCCTTCTCTACTAGGTTTTCATTCAAAACAAGCTACCGTTTCTCGCCACTTGTTGGTGTACAAAAGTAGGGGCTCTCCTTTTGACCCTTTACTTGTGCATGAGTAGTCAGAGCCATGCGCCGCGGCCACACTTAGCAGGGTAGAGGAGGGAAGCCAAAGAGAAGCCGAAGCATGAGACAACCAATGCGACGCCAATACCAGAAGCACAGGAGGGCGAGAGGGCAAGGTGGACTCCCTCGATAAGATCCTTGCGGAGGCGCACCCCCCCCCCGCGCAGCCCCGGCAAGAGCCTTGCCGGGGCAACTTGCCTAGCACCAGCAGAGCGAGCCACCCTTGAGCCCACAGGCTCTGACCCAATCAACTGCGTTGGAACCAAGCCTCGGGAGGCGCCTTTGTGGTGGCATGTAGATCTTCGTCAAGATCATAAACATATGAGTTCAGATGAGGACCAGAAGACGGCGACCCTCGGCAGGTTCCTAACCGAGGAAATCCACAAGACCCCTGGCAAGACCCATGCCGGGGATGACAGCAATCCCACGGCAAGACCCTTGTCGAGGGCATCAGCAGGGCCACTGCCAAGCCTGCACCAGTCAAGACTCCACCAGCTGGGCAGGCACGTGTGTGGCAACATGCAGCTTCCAGGCCAAATCAGCAAGCACCTACGTGGCGGCATGCAGATCTTCATGAAGGCCCCACCACCACGCCACCTCAGCTGCTTGCCTGCCTACATGGCGCTGCATGCGTCGCTAGTCTGGGCGCGTGTCGAAGCGAGGCGGAGCGGCGACGGACGGGACGGGCCTTGTTCCCGTCCCCGATAAAGCTAATGGACACCTACGCAGCGCATTTAATGCGCTTTGTTTCGTAATGCCGTGGGATAAGCTCGCGCACTGTAGGCCTTTCCACCTCCTGTGTGCCACTGTGGCAACCCATTTCTCCTATCGAAGGAGGTCTGAGGCGACCAGGAGAGGGATTCGGCTTTTTGAGACAACACAACCACCGTAGCTAGTTCAGAAAGCTCAAGAACACTCAATACATCCACCAAAGCAGGACTAGGGTTTTACGCATCCTCACGGCCCGAACCTGGGTAAACGATCCGTGTTCATGCTCCTAGACCTGCTCTTCTTACGACCCCGCGCCCTCCGACCATAGAAGGGATCCCAGTGACCCCATAGGTGTCGTTCTCACTGACATCTTTGGCGTGCCAGGAAAGGGGGCGCAGTTGTGAGAATCTGGTCTATCAGTTAGCCTAGCAGTTCTTCGTCGCCATGGCTCCCGAGAAGAAGGCGGCCACGGCGGTCGGTTCGTCGGGATCCGGACGGCCCGTACCAGTGTGGGCGAGCAGCGGGCCGATCATGGACAGAACCCGAGGCGCGACCAGCGAGCACCAACATCGCTCTGGCAGTCAGAGCATGGCGAGCAGCGTCGTTCGTGCACAAGGCGACGGACCACACGCCGTGAATTCCAAAGACGGAGCTGGGGCCCCCGCAGGCGGCGCGGGACCCTCCGGGGGCATCACCGTACCACCCGCGGACGACATGGCGACCTCCAAGGCTCCCACTCCGGCGCCCACAGTGTGCTCTTCCGAGGTTGTGCGCGACGAGCAGTGTAACCACATTGGTGACCCTGGACGCCGCCGTGGGAAGAGTCCTGTGCATCATCCATGGGACGAAGGAGGCCAACGTGCCCGCCGAAGTGCTGGCGAAGATGGCGCACAACCACTGGGCCATGACAGAGCTCCTTCTAACGTGGTTAGAAGTTGAAGCACGCCATGGTCCACGCAACTTTCGCCGCCACCCATGCTAGCAGAAGCCTTGGCGCGCGCGCAACTGCTCCTCGACTTCCCTCCCGCCGTAGAGAAGCTCGACGAGTGGAGAGCCACCATCCGGAGCCTTGTCAGCGTCGCCAACAAAGATGAGCCACGGCCAGCAGGGCCCTCGGGCCGGTGCTCCATCTAGCTACTGCATGCCGCCAGTGGAGGGGACGGAGACGCTGCGGCCACGGTGCACTCTCCTCCTCCACGCCAGCCACCGCGGATGTCAGTCCGTCGTGATGACGCTTGTGATGACATTGCCAGAGCATCGTCTGACCCACCGACCCACTGTGACCAACGCCAGGTTCTTCGGGAGCGAGCCCATGAAGACGCTCGAACCACCATCGAGCGCCGGTGCAATATGCGCCACCAGTCAGACAGGCGGGTGGGGCCCGCTATGGACCACCCAGCACCGGGAGGCTCCGGCGGCCTACCTTATGAGGTGGTTTGCCCAACCTTTACCCATGGGTTGCGGCAGTTCCAGTGGCCGTCCCACCGCATGTTCAAGCCCGGTGTCGGCGAGAAGTACAACGGCAAGACCCACCCATCAGAGTTCCTCAGCATTTGACGGGTGGGTGATTTGTATATCATTCCCGGAAGGAAGGTGAAATCTTGCGCAAGTACATACAGAGGATCAGCCGAGTGCAATAAAACATCCCAGATGGTCATCCTGCCATTGTAATCAGCGCATTCCATCAGAATGTGCGTAACCGCAAGATGCGTGAAGAGCTAGCAATGAACAAGGTCAAGGACGTGGCCGAACTTTACGTGCTGGCCGATAGATGCGCCCGGGCTGAAGAGGGAAGGAAGTACCCCGGCAAGGACGCCGGTGCGGAAACCGACTCTACCGACGAAGACACAGCTGCCCCGACGAAGAAGGGTCGGCGTTGCAACAGGAGACGCAAGGACAAGACCGTGCTTGCCATCGAGGGATCCAGTGACACCAGCGCTGCCAAGAAGGCTAAAGCAGACGACCCCGGCAAGGAGATTGCCTGGTGCGCCGCTTGCCGGGCCTTGGAGGCTACCGACAAGCCATGGGCCACGACCTCCATAACTGTCGACAAGTTGAGCTCCTTGCTGAAAATCAAAAAGCCAAATATGAGAGGCAGGACAAGGAGAAGGGTCGGGATGGTGCCGAAGGATTCGGCAAGAAGCGTGACAGGCAAGGAGGCTGCCGCGGCAAGGATAACCAGCAAGAGAGGCCCGCTTGGGTCCGTGACAAGAAGCAAGAAGACGATGATCATGATGAGGCGGACGAATCCGGCGAGCAAGAGTTTCAGAAGGCTAAAGAGGCCATTTGCGTCGATGGTGGAGCCTCGCTGCACACTTCTCACCGTCACCTCAAGTAGTGGGCACGTGAGATTACAACAGCAGAGCCATCGTTTGACGCTTAGAAGCCACTAAAGTGGTCCAGCACGCCCCTCATCTTTGATGCTGAGGACCACCATGACCGCACGACTACGGTCGGGTGTTTGCCATTGTTGGTCTCGCCGATGATACGCAACCTCAAGGTGAACAAGATGTTGGTTGACAGCGGGGACAGCCTGAACTTGATCTCGCCCGTCTTGATCAAAAGGCTGCAAATTCCCGATGGAGACCTTGAGGAAACGGGTGCGTTTCAAGGGGTCAGTCCGGGAAGGAGCCAGCCGAAGGGGAAGGTCACATTACCCGTGACGTTTGGGGGTGAGTTGAACTACAGGACAGAAAGGATCGTCTTCGATGTGGCCGAGATCACCTTGCCCTACAACGGGATCCTTGGCCGCCTGGCACTAGCCAAGTTCACGGCGGCGTCTCACTATGCCTACAACACGCTGAAGATGCCTGGGCCGATGACCATCATCACCGTCCCCTCCAACAAGAAGGATGCGCTGATCTGCGCTGACCAACTCTATCAAGAAGCAGTTGCAGCAGCTGCCACCAAGGCACTTGCCCCTGTCATTGAAGCCCCAGGAGGGGAGAAGAATACCGGCAAGACCTCTCGCACCCACTCCGGCAAGCGCACCTCTTCGTAGTGTTGTGCCACCGTCGAGGACGTGTCCGAGAGCTCTACCGGCAAGAGCAAAAAATCCAGAGCTGCACCACCAGAGACCAAGAGTGTGTTCGTCAAGGCGGATGGCATGGGAGGGGCTTTCACCATAAGCTCCACCCTCGACAGCAAATAGGAAAGCACGATCATCGCTTTCCTGCGGGTGAATGTCGATGTGTTTGCGTGGTAAGCATCCGACATCCCCGGCGTTCCCAGGGAAGTGATTGAGCACCACCTTGCTGTCTGTCCCCATGCATGACCCGTCAAGCAGAAGGTCGGGAAGGAAGCTTTGGAATGACAGGAGTTCATCACATAGGAGATCAGGAAATTGGAAGTGGTGGGTTTGGTGAGAGGAGTGCTCCATCCGACGTGGTTGGCCAATCCGGTAGTGGTGTGCAAGGCAAATGGGAAGTGGAGGCTGTGTATTGACTACACAGATGTCAATAAGGCTTGCCCTAAGGACCCCTTCCCGTTGCCGCGCATCGACTAGATTGTTTACTCCACGGCCGGGTGTGATATGTTGTCATTCCTTGACGCCTACTCGGCCTACCACCAGATCTTCATGGCAAGAGAAGATGAAGAGAAGACAACCTTTATCACCCCATGTGGTATGTATTGCTTTTTATGGATGCCTTTCAGGTTGAAGAGTGCTGGCTCGACATTCGCGTGGGCGGTCCAGATTGGTTTTGACCCCAGCTACATAGAAATATGGAAGCATATATGGACGACATAGTGGTCAAAACCAAGGACAAGGCGACCCTTGTACAAGACCTAGGAGAGATGTTTGCCAGCCTACGCAAGATCAACCTCAAGCTGAACCCTGAGGAGTGTGTCTTTGGCGTCCCGTCAGGAAAACTTCTCAGGTTCTTTGTGTCACAGCGTGGGATCGAGACAAACCCAGACAAGATCAAGGCTATTGAGCAGATTGAGGCACCCAAGCGGATCAAGGATGTGCACCAGCTCACTGGTTGCGTTGCCGCCATGAGCAAGTTCATCTCCAAGTCCGCTAAACGTGCCCTTCCCTTTTTCAAAATCTTGTAGAAGCCATGCCCAATGGAGTGGACCCCAGAGGCTGAGGTGGCTTTGTAGGATCTGAAGAAATACCTTTCCTCTACGCTAATACTGGTTGCTCCTGAACCACAAGAGCCCTTGCTGATGTATCTGGCGGCAATGAATCAAGTGGTCAGTGCCGCATTAGTGGCATAGAGGGAGGTTGACGAAGAGGCAGTGGCAATGGCAGGACCTGCGGATGGCAACTCGGAGATTCCCCGGCAGGGCCTGGTGCCGGCAAGGCAATGCCCCCGGCAGAGTCCGACGCCATCGGGGCAGGGCCCGCGCAGCCAAGTGAAGTGGTGCAGAAGAAGAAGATGATGCAGCACCCGGTTTACTTTGTCAGCTCCCTCTTGTAGGGGGGCAGGTTAAGGTACTCCGGTGTGCAGAAATTGCTCTTCGGCCTCCTTATGGCCTCGAGGAAGATGCTTCATTACTTCCAAGCCCACGAGATCACTGTCGTCACCCGCCTCCCGTTGCAACCGATACTGCACAACCCAGATGCGACCGGAAGGATTGTGGAATGGGCTTTGAAGTTGTCAAGATTTGGGTTGAAGTTTGAAAGTACTTCGACAATCCAGAGCAGAGTCTTGGCGGAGTTCATTGCAGAATGGACCTCAATGCCCGACGAAGAAATCCAGGAGACCGCTCTCCCCGGCAAGGAAGCAAGTCGCGACTGGATCATGTACTTTGATGGGGCTTTCTCGCTGCAAGGCGTCGGTGCCGGTGTGCTGCTTGTCGCACCCACCGGAGAGCACCTCAAGTATGTGATCCAGATGCACCTTCCAAGGGAGATGTCCACAAACAACACTGCTGAGTACGAGGGGCTGCTAGCCGGTCTCAGGATGGCGGCAGACCTCGGGGTGAAGAAGCTCATCGTCAGGGGTGATTCGCAGCTTGTCATCAGACAGGTCAACAAAGATTACCAGAGTTTGTTGATGGACGCCTACGTAGATGAGGTGAGGAAGCTGGAGGAGCGCTTTGATGGTATACAAACGGAGCATGTTCCCCGAGCGGAGAACGACATCGCTCACTACCTGTCAAAGGATGTTGCGCTCAAGCTACCTGTGGAACCAGGTACCTTTTTTCTTTGTTTAACTCAACCATCCGTCGAACCATCAATGGAGCAAAACAAGCAGGGGAAATCAGGACCCGACAAGTACTTCCCCGCCGAGCCCCCAGGGGTCGCCGGCAAGGGTGTTGCCATGGAGTCTGAGCCTGGCAAGGGGCAGCTGGCTCCGGTAGGGCGCCAAGCCCTGGCCGTAGAGACGGCTGCCCCCGTGGTGGAAGAGATGCCTTTGGTCCTTGTCGTAGAGCCCCAGGCTCCAGCATGGGCACAACATACCGTCCGTTTCCTCCAGACTGGGGAACTTCCTGAGGAGCAGGAAGAAGCAGAAAAAGTAGCCCGTCGGTCTGCCTTGTACCAGTTCGTCGATGACGTCCTGTACAGAAAAAGACTGAATGGTGTGAAATTGAAGTGCGTCCCCCGAGAGCAAGGACTCCAGCTGTTGGCAGAGATGCATGGAGGCATATGTGGCTCCCACATAGGGTCGAGGGCCCTTGCCGGCAAGGCTTCTTCTGGCCCACCGCCCTCCAGGATGCGATGGCACTAGTAACCAGGTGTGAAGCGTGCCAGTTCCATTCGAAGAAGCTTCATCAACCAGCCCAAGCCCTCCAAACAATCCCTCTCTCCTGGCCGTTTTCGGTCTGGGGGCTCGACATACTTGGCCCTTTCCCTCACGCTGTCGGGGGCTTTGAGTACTTGTACGTTGCAATCGACAACTTCACAAAGTGGCCGGAGGTGGAAGCAGTGAGGAAGGTGACAGCACAGTCAGCCATCAAGTTAAGGGACTAGTTGATACGTCTCTAACGTATATATAATTTTTGATTGCTCCATGCTATATTATCTACTGTTTTAGATATTATTGGGCTTTATTTTCCACTTTTATATTATTTTTGGGACTATCCTATTAACCAGAGGCCCAGCCCAGAATTGCTGTTTTTTGCCTGCTTTAGGGTTTCGAAGAAAAGGAATATCAAACGGAGTCCAAACGGAATGAAACCTTCGGAAACGTGATTTTCTCATCGGATAAGATCTAGGAGACTTGGACCCTCCGTCAAGAAAGCCACGAGGTGGTCACGAGGGTAGGGGGCGCCCCCCCTAGGGCGCGCCCCTGCCTCGTGGGCCCCTCGAAGCTCCACCGACGTACTTGTTCCTCCTATGTATATCCACGTACCCCCAAACGATCGGGGACGGAGCCAAAAACCTAATTCCACCGTCGCAACTTTCTGTATCCATGAGATCCCATCTTGGGGCCTGTTCCGGAGCTCCGCCGCAGGGGGCATCGATCACGGAGGGCTTCTACATCATCATCCAAGCCCCTCCGATGAAGTGTGAGTAGTTTACTTCAGACCTACGAGTCCATAGCTAGTAGCTAGATGGCTTCTTCTCTCTTTTTGGATCTCAATACAATGTTCTCCCCCTCTCTCATGGAGATCTATTCGATGTAATCTTCTTTTTCCGATGTGTTTGTTGAGATCGACGAATTGTGGGTTTATGATCAAGTCTATCTATGAATAATATTTGAATCTTCTCTGAATTATTTTATGTATGATTGGTTATCTTTGCAAGTCTCTTCGAATTATCAGTTTGGTTTGGCCTACTAGATTGGTTTTTCTTGCCATGGGAGAAGTTCTTAGCTTTGGGTTCAATCTTGCGGTGTCCTTTCCCAGTGACAGAAGGCGTAGCAAGGCACGTATTGTATTGTTGCCATCGAGGATAACAAGATGGGGTTTTTATCATATTCCATGAAACTATCCCTCTACATCATGTCATCTTGCTTAAGGCGTTACTGTGTTTTTAACTTAATACTCTAGATCCATGCTGGATAGCGGTCGATGAGTGGAGTAATAGTAGTAGATGCAGAATCGTTTCGGTCTACTTGTCTCGGACGTGATGTCTATATACATGATCATACCTAGATATTCTCATAACTATGCTCAATTCTGTCAATTGCTCAACAATAATTTGTTCACCCACCGTAGAATACTTATGATCTTGAGAGAAGCCACTAGTGAAACCTATGGCCCCCGGGTCTCTTTCTCATCATATCAATCTCCATCACTTTATTATTGCTTTGCTTTTACTTTGCTTTTACTTTATTTACTTTGCATCTCTATACCAAAAATACCAAAAATATTATTTATCATCTCTATCAGATCTCACTTTCGTAAGTGACCATGAAGGGATTGGCAACCCCTAAGCACGTTGGTTGCATTGAGCTATTGTTTTTGTGTAGGTACGAGGGACTCGAGCATAGCCTCCTACAGAATTGATACCTTATTTCTCAAAAACTGAGAGAAATATTACGCTAGTTTGCTGCATCATCCCTTCCTCTTCGGGGAAATCCAACGCAGTGCTCAAGAGGTAGCACTAGTCTACCATTTTGGTGTGCTAGACAAAGTCATCACCGACAACGGCACGTAGTTCACAAGACACACCTTCATGCAGTACACCCAAGACCTCGGCAGCATGGTCTGTTTCACTTTCATGGTGCACCCATGGAGCAACGGCCAGGCGGAGAGGGCAAATGCTGAAGTACAGCGAGGCTTGAGGACAAAGACTTTTGACAAGCTGCACAAAAGCGGAAGGCGCTAGATTGATGAGTTTCCGGCGGTTCTTTGGTCGATCAGAACGACGCCAAATCGAGCCACCGGCCAGACACCCTTTGCCCTAGTATACGGGGCGGAATCAGTTCTCCCCATGGAACTCATATACGGGTCACCTCAAGTGCTCGCTTATGATGAGCTTGAGCAAGAGCAGTTGCGGAAAGATGAAGCAACGCTCCTTGAGGAAGATCGTCTTCGGGTGGCTGTGAGAGCAGCATGCTACCAGCAAGCCTTGCGCCGCTACCATAGCCGCAAGGTTCATGCCCGAAGCTTTGAGGAAGGTGACCTTGTTCTTCGGCGCGTTCAGTAGGCCAAGAATTCCAACAAGTTTATGCCGAAGTGGGAAGGCCCTTATCGGGTAATACGAGTCACCAGGCCCGGCGCAGCCCGCCTGGAGACCGAAGATGCTGTCCGAGTGACCAATTCCTGGAACATCGAACATCTTCGCAAGTTTTACCCAGAAGGCAAGGTTGCCGGGCCTCTCGGCCAACCACCTTTTGTACAAGCCTTGCCGACAAGGCATGTAACCCTCTGTACAAAGCCAGGCGTAGACCCTGAGCATAAATAAACGAAGCGATGGTGCCCTAAGTTATAGCATGCATGCTAGGTTAAGTCTCTTCCTCGGTTAGGGTTGATAGTGCTTAGCGGCGACAAACCCCTAGCCTAGTGGTCTAGTGTGCGTCTTTCTGTTCTCTTTGGTTCGCAGGGCGCGCGAGCACTTCTGCTGAGCTGCTTGGGAAAAAGAGGACGAACCGGCGCTCCGGCCCCGGTAGGCCAAGACTTCCGGGGGCTGAAGATAGAAGGATCCAACCACGACAAGCCAAGGTTGCCGGGGGCTGCGGATTCAGATAAGTCCTTCATCCCCCTATTATGCGTTTCCGTATAGAACTGGGACATGTGAAACCTTGTTTATGTTCTTAAAAACCACCGTGCTCCCCTTTTCTTGTACCCAAGAGCTACCTCCAGGGTCGGAATTTGGTAGTAGTCGCGGTGGCGAGGAGATGAACGAGCGGCCTAACTCTACTTTGCCCCTTCCTCCTCCAAGAGCGCGAGAATGCAACCGAAGTGGGGAGACAACAAGGCCTGTTGCCGGGCGACAATGTTTATCTTAAAAATAACAAGGATTCATCCTTGGCATGGGCCTCGCTCACGCACAAAGAACCCGGCAAGCACCCCTTTTCATTAAAAACATCCCATGCAAGTACAGTTCATACGGACTTAAAAACATGAGCAAGGGGATTACATGTCTTAGAATTAACAAGTGCCCGCAGGCTTACAAACTAAAAAAAGATAAGATGCCCGTAATACTTTTCTTGTCCCTCTCCTCAGAAGGTGGAACAAGAGGGCAGGGTGGCGAAAAGAGCGCCTAGGCAAGGTGCGAGGAGCAGAAGGCACCAAGAGAACGTCTCGGTGCCGGGAGGGGAGCTGGAAGATGAGGCAGCGGTCCGGCAACACGCGATGAAGGCATCGGTGCACGCGTAATCCGACTTGACGGCTGCCACCCGCCTTCTTCGCCTTCTCTGGCCCTCCTACGCCAGCCGCCCAAGGAGACGATGGGGAGCGCCCCGATGGAGATCTTGGCGAGGATGGCCCTCGGCAGGGCGCGTGGCTGAGGGAGGGGCGGCGCGGTGAGTCGAAGTCGGAGTCGGCATCCTGCCACTCGGCTCCCTCGTTGTCGTTGCCGCTGTCCTCCTCGTCACTCCCTCTTGAGGAGGAATCTTCGGAGGAGCTCTCCACAAAGCACTTCAAGCGAGTTCCGAGATCTCCAAAGACCTTGATGGAGAGCTAGCTGCCCTCCGTTAACTTGAGGTAGAGGACAAGCCCCGCCGTCAGGCTATGGATGCGAGTGAACGTCTTCCATCCACGGAAGAGATACATGACGTGAGGAGTAGGGAAGTCGATGTCGACCCGCGTGCCGCCATTCCCGCAGCCCTTCATGTGCAACTAGAGGGTCTAGGGTGGATCGACCTCCATCTCCCGAGCAAATGTAGTAGGGAGATGGAGGCGGCGACATGGTGGCCGGCGCAGCCTGATGAAGAACTCGCGGGGCTGGTCCCCGACATGGTGCTCCATCGGGGGAGTCGTCGCTGGCGGAGGCGAGGCCAATGCACCGCCCCGTCCTCCTCCACGAATACCTCGGCCTCGCCCCCTCCCCCTTCCTTTCGTGGCCGGTTCTGCTGCCACGAGCTCTTGGGGAGGAGGGACACGCTGATGAGCAGCAACCCTCGCCGCCACCGTCGAAGGGCCAACGCTTCCTCTCGCCATGGCAGATGGAAGGAAGAAGCGGAGGTGGGAGAAGACAGATGGTAGAAGAATGTGGAATGCCGCCCCCTGCCCTTCTTATAAAGGAGCGGAGTCGGGGCTCGGCTTCCCCACTCGACCAATCTGGTTATCGGGGGCGCGGGGAATCAGGACCGGCCCGCTGCCCCAATAAGCGACGGCCCGGTTTCCCGCCTCCACCTCCTACCAACTGCATTAGGGACACATGGCGAGTGAACAACATCAACGGGACGGGCGAAGTGGCTGCTCCCCACCCCCGTGATCATGGGACGCGGGCGCCTTGAAGGCCACAACCCGAGTCCACCAAACTAAATGGGCCGTGCCTCTGCGCCTCCCTCCTTTTATGGGGAAGGCGCAAGCCGCCTCCTCACCACGATGTGACGCATGCATGCGGGAACCGTCCCGTGCATGACCCCCACGTCACGCATGACCCTCCATGTTGCGTGTTCGACGCAGGTCATGGGGAAGCACAACGGACGAGAAGTTAGTGCGGTAAAATCCCGCTTTGACTGCCCGCACACTGTTTTGGGCATGGCCCAACAACGCGTCGCTCTTATGTGTGGCCCAGGCCTGGGGGCTCCTATCGGTGTACAAAAGTAGGGGCTCTCCTTTTAACCCCTTTACTTGTGTACGGGCAGTCAGAGCCACGCCCCGCGGCCACACTTAGCAGGGCAGAGGAGGGAAGCCGGAAAGAAGCCAAAGCATGAGACAACCAAGGCGACGCCAAGACCATAAGAGCAGGAGGGCGGGAGAGTGAGGTGGACTCCCTTGGCAAGATCCTTGGCGAGCCCCCCCCCCCCCCGTAGCCCCGGCAAGAGCCTTGTCGGGGCAACTTGCCCAGCACCAGCAGAGCAAGACACCCTTGAGCCAACAGGCTCCGACCCAATCAACTGTGTTGGAACCAAGGCTCGGGAGGCGCCTCTGTGGTGGCATGCAGATCTTCATCTAGATCATATACATATAAGTTCATATGAGGACCACAAGACGGCGATCATCGGCAGGATCCTAGGCGAGGAAATCCACAAGACCCCCGGCAAGACCCTTGCCGGGGATGACAGCAATGCCACGACAAGACCCTTGCCGGGCCCCCGACAAGACCCTTGCCGAGGGCATCAGCCGGGCCACTGCCAGGCCCACACCAGTCAAGACTCCACCGCTGTTCGCATGCAGCTGCCAGCCAACCAGCTGGGCAGGCACCTGCGTGGCAACATGCAGCTTCCAGGCCAAATCAGCAGGCACCTATGTGGCGGCATGCAGATCTTCATGAAGGCCCCACCACCGCGCCACCTCAGCTGCTTGCCTGCCTACATGGCGCGGCATGCATCGCTAGCCTGGGCGCGTGTCGAAGCGAGGCGGAGTGGCGACGGACGGGACGGGCCTCGTTCCCATCCCCGATAAATCTAATGGACACCCGCGCAGCACATTTGATGTGCTTTGTCTCGTAATGCTGTGCGATAAGCTCGGGCACTGTAGGCCTTTCCACCTCCTGTGTGCCACTGTGGCAACCCCTTTTTCCTATAAAAGGAGGTCCGAGGCGACCAGGAGAGGGATTCGGCTTTTTGAGACAACACAGCCACCGTAGCTAGTTCAGAAAGCTCAGGAACACTCAATACATCCACCAAAGCAGGACTAGGGTTTTACGCATCCTCACGACCCGAACCTGGGTAAACGATCCATGTGCTTGCTCCTAAACCTGCTCTTCGTACGACTCCGCGCCCACCGACTGTAGAAGGGATCCCAGTGACCCCATAGGTGTCGTTCTCACCGACACCACTCCTCTCATCAGTTTCCCGCCTCTTCTCCCAGATATGCATGATGTAGATGTTCGTTTAATTCTTATAGTTCATCTCATCCAAAATCAATTAGTTGTATAAAAAACTATTTTAAGATTCATGAATTGTGCATTGAAAATGTAAAAACAAAATGTGACAGTTCATTTAGAAAAAAGGTTTGGGCAATTAAGATATGGAAGATTCTAGACAACAAAGGAGAAGTGCTTGTGTTTTGAGGTTTGTGCATTATGCTTAAGTTCAACCATGGAGTTTTCTAGATTGTACATGTGGTAGAATCTGGTGGAATGTAGATGATATCCAACGGCCAGTAGTGCTCAGATTTTCCATCTCTGTACCATCGGATTGGCTTCATCCAACGAGTAACTTTCATAGTTATTCGCACACTATTTAGGTGTATATATGTAGATGTATAGATATATATAGATGTGTCCTATGCTAGACAAAATAATGTTTGAGCGCATGCGTGGGACGACCCCCCCCCTGCCGCCACCTCGAAGTTGGGAAACTGACATCATAGGTATTGAACCAGGCTAGGAGTCGGGTACGGTGTTCATGTTTTAATGTAGTTGGCATGGCCCATTGAAGTTGTGCATTGGGGATTTAAACACATCATACACCATGGTACCCATACATATTTTCGGGCCGCATGTAGTGTATACGGGGTCTTCTGATCGACCACGTCTGTGTTGTGCGGTTTTTTGTGACGACATGGATATTTGTGGGCTCCCCGAGTGTATATATATCATCCCTTTGACCGATAATGAGGGGTATGTGTTGGCCATGAATGGATTCCTCCTAGTTCGTGTTAGGGTCGGTCACCGTCAAATGTCGGTTAACCAAAGCTCGAGCTCATGCGTTGTCAGGATTCCCTCCCAGATGCTCGGATTGCTGGGTTCGACCTACATCAAACCCTGCGTACGTATCTCGTCCTTAACTACCTTGCCTTCATGGTTGTTGTCTGTATCGAGAGGTAGGCACCACATCTAAATTGTACATTATTCTATATTGAAAACACACATCACCCCTTCCCAACATACATCATTTTGGGCCGCATGCAAGAGGTGCTGGTTTTGTGGTCCCTCTCGTGCGATTTGTATGATGGTTCAATCTATTGGCCCAAGCAGTTTATCGACAACAACAACTGTCATTTGACCAAACCATAGATTCATTGGTCATGGCGACATGCATGTATGACCAAAGTATCGATCATTACATGCATCCACCCCGCTGACACGAAGTGGGAGGTGGTGGGCCAAGCATCCAAGCTAGGTACGACATTATGTCTTTATATATATCCTAGCTAGGTGGTTGTTAGGGTGCTTTCGGGTTTGGGAGGCAGGTGCCACCAAAGTTATGCATTATGCATTTAAAGTTTTAAACATCCCCAAAATTCGTACATATATTTGGCCACTTCCAGGTGGTTCTTGACTTCTGGCCCCTCTCATCGATCTTCAACGACGCGCCCAACCGTGGGCCCGCAGGGTCAAAGTTGTGCATTGGAATTTTGAACATCACAAACCACCCTTTTCACTCATATATATTTGGGCCACATGCTGGTGTGGCTGTCTTTTGACCCTCTCTAATGTTATTTTTTGCTGCAAAGACTCTAATGACCCTCAATGGACACGGGGTATAATATCTTAACCGTGTGCGATACAAGTGCAATGTGAATCACCACGCATGTGCAAGCGCAAGCAAATTAATGTGGAGGTGCTAGATCAACCATGTGTGATGCAAGTGCGCTGAAATCACGATGACCACGCAGGCGGGAGAAAATTAAGGTGGAGGTACTGGGTCAACCGTGTGCGATGCAAGTGCGTTGAAATCACCATGAACGTGCAAGCGCGAGCAAAGGGTGGAGGTACTGGCTTAATCGTGTGCGATGCAAGTGCGCTGTAAAACCAGTACCTGTGCAAGCTAAAGGCGGGTAAGTTTATTTGGAAATTAGGACGAACCGTGTGCGATAGATCAGCTAGCTAGAAATACAAAAAACAAACTACCCGGCTTGAGCGTTGCAAAAATCGGCGAATCCTCGCCACTTTTCCTTATTATCATACACGCATATTCTGATTGGACCGTGCGCGATCTTGGGCACTCCCGCCCCGCATCAATTCCTTTACCCAAATGTTAGCACACTCCTCCAGCACCGACCTTATAGTAAAATTGCAGTAGCCGAGGCATTTGAACCGTCGCCCTGCCTCGTCCACCACCATCTCCACCCACCATTACTAAAATTTTCATTAACCGCGGCGTTTCCTCAAACACCCCCCCCCCTAATCCCCCCCCCCCCCCCCCCCCCCCTTGGACCCTAGCTCGAGGCCACCGCTGGCGCCGCCGCCAACCCCTGCCGGTCTACCTGTAACTCCTAGCTTAGATAATAAAGTTCAGGTTACCCAGCAATTCCCATACCATCGCCCCACTCCCTTGCGTTTTTAGATGAGGCCTGCAGTGTCCCTCCACACCAGATCCACATCCCTTGCTCCAGAATGTTGCAACCTAAGATCGACCACGTATCCCGGGGAGCCCGACAAGCGTTCGGCAAATAAGAGGTTTATCATGGCCTCTCCGGTAGACGTTGGCGAGGTGGTCGCCGTTCGCCCCGATAGGTCGATCCCGGAGCAACACATTGCCATGGAAGCTGGCGAGGACGTTGACTATGTTGCCATGCCGAAGCTTCATGTAAGCGGGCTAGCGTATTACTGTATCTCGCGAAAGATGGCTACGACATGAAGATCATTCACACTGACGGCTTCACGCGGGCCATGTCACAGGTTAAGTGGTCCATCCCCAGCCCCTCTGGTTCAACCGCCGTCGATCTCTTCGACGGCCCTGCCGCTGATCTCCTCTGCCAAGCGGTCAAGGATTTGCAAGCTTTATATGTTCTATGGTGGTGGCTTGGGATTCTCAATTGCCAAGTCAGATCTCATCGACCATGACCACGACCATGAGGAGGGCACCCACAAAGGTTCTTCCAAGGTGAAACAGCCCATCTATGACATCATAGAGCACACCATGGGTCTATGCTCTTCCAACTGGAAGGATCCCATCCATGAAATGTGAGGCAACATTCTATCAGCAAATCTTACCTTTTCTAGCTTGCCAACCCGTACCCTTTGTTGTAGTAACATTTGCCATGCGGTGCTTTAACTATGCCGTGTTTAATTATTTCAGTTATGCAAAAATGTATTGTTCAATAGGTCTATGTGATGTTTAAGTATGAATTATCCACTTCATTTTCACGAATGTCTATATTTGGTTTTTATAGTGAGTAGATGCCTTGTTTATCTGTATTTGGTTGTTAGGTTGGTTGGAGTGAGCATTTTTCCAGTTATCGAGCAGATGCCTTGTTTATCTGTATTTGGTTCTTAGTTTGGGTGTAGTGAGTATCTGTCCAGTTATCAAGCAGATGCCTTATTTATATTTATTTGGTTGTTAGGTTGCTTTTTTAGCATTTGTCGAGTTATCAAGCAGATGCCTTGTTTATCTGTATTTGGTTGTTAGGTTGCTTTTTTAGCATTTGTCCAGTTATCAAGTAGATGTTGTTTATCTTTATCTGCTTGTTAGGTTGGTTGCAGTGAGCATTTGTCCAGTTTTCAAGCATATGCCCCGTTTATCTGTATTTGCTTGTTAGGTTGGTTGTACTGAGACTCTGTCCAGTTTTCAATGGCTATATTTGGTTGTTATACTGGTCATTTATTCCTTGTTTATTTCAGTCATTCACAATGTGTTGTTCATTATGTGCAAGTCGGAACTGTGCCGCTCGACTACATCAATACCAGTTTGAACGGCTATATTTGGTTCCAGTTATTCTTGGTGTAGTTAACACATGCCCTTTATTTCAGTTTTACACATTTATCAAGTGTGATGTTTAAGCATTACCTACGTTCTATTCATTTTCAACAATACCGGTTTGAATTGCAATGTTTGATGGCTATTAAGCTTGCTGTCGGTAACATTGCCTTCCATTTTATATCTGCTTGAACACCATGCTGAAACTAACACATTCAAGCTATTATTTGGAGATGATGCTGTTAACCTTTGCTTTATTTGTTTGATGTTAAGATTGCTATACTTATCATGCCTTTCCACTACTTATGCAGGACAACAACGGGAGTGGCCACCATTTTCTGCCGAGGTTAGCTTCATCCCTCAGCTTGTACTCCCCCCGTTGTTCCATAATGTAGTGCATATAGATCCAGGCCTGGACACTATTTAGCTTCTAATATTGGCTTGTTGCTTGTAGGTACATATGCCATTGGCAAGGATCCACACATCGACCTTTTTATGTATGGGGCAATGAGATTGATATTGATGAACAAGCATCAAGTGAGGAAACTGATAAGGATTATTAGCAAAAGGATACGAATGGTGGCAAGCAACTTATTTGTTTATGCTCTATCCAATACAACAGTGAGCTATAGGATGGTAACTACAAACTCTGCAGCCTTCTCTTTTTACTGGCCATAATGAGTTGTTAGACAACAATGTTCGAATCTTTTTCATTCCCAGTGGTTCCCAAAGCAGTTCACTCAAGATTACCTCCCAAAGTACATGATTGGTGGACACGCAATGAAGGTTAAAGTATTTGATGCAGACTACAATGAGCATTGAGAAGTCCTAATGAAGATAGTGAAGGATGGACGGGCAGCCATCATAAGGGGTTGGCCTAGAGTCGTGCGAGCATTGTGCATGGAGGAGGGCACAGTATGGGCATTCCGCTTCACCTTCGCCAGCAACCATAATATCTTTTGCCGCTCTCTTTACATTCTTTAGTACAACTGTGGTTCATCATTCTTTACTTGGTGCTTTTGTAGTTCTCCAGTATATGTACCTGTGCATCAAATTATGGATTCGTGGTTGAACCTATATTTGTAATAAACATGGTTGGATATGAAATAATTGATTGCCTACTTTCAAATTCAAAACATGTGATTTGTAAATTAGGGATTAATTAGGGATTACACTGCACACGGTTTGCGAAAGAGAAACGTCTGCGATATACGTGGAGATCAGAAATGTTTCTAGGATCCACTACATGTGCGATCAATCTCCACTGCACACATGACTTTCTCTTGAAAACTGTTTGCGTTAGGCCACCTTGCGCAAACGTTTACCACATAAAAAGTGTGTGTGATGGACAGCCTTTGCCACACAGTTTCTTCTATGCACCGTGTGTGATGCATTCAATAATGAAAATGATAATTTTTTTAATATCATGTGCAATGGCAACGCTATCACAAACGATTTAACGGGAAAAATTGTGTGTCATGTACCTATGAACGGAAACATTTTCCTTGGAGCGACTGTGTGGGATGTACATATGAACGAAAACGTTTAGCGGGGGCTGACTGTGTGGGATGTACTTGCGACCGGAGACAATTTTGTCGTATAATTGTATTTTTAGCTCTAATGTACGTATTTCCGCATTTGAGCACTCGCCGGTCGCACACGACCTCATTTTGTCGAGCGTGTGTGCTAGGAGGGCATATCCCTGATGGTTTCTAGGTCGTGTGGGAAGGATCCCCCTATCGCCCACACTCACTTGGCGACGGTTCCAAATGTCGTCGCGGAAAGGGGTTAAAAATTGTTTGTTTAGGACCGACGGGCACCAGTGGGTGATGATGTGGTGTAAAGAGATAAGTGAGGGGGCCCACGTGGGGACCACAACCCACCAGGGTGCCTGGGGGTCCTGGCGCGCCCAGGTGGCTTGTGCCCACCTGGCGCACCTCCCTCTCATATTATATTCACCAGAAATTCTTAAATATTTAGAAAAAAATCGTATTAAATTTTCAGAGCATTCTGAGAACTTTTATTTTGGGTCATTTTTTATTGCATGGAAAATTCAAAAAATAGACAAAACATGGCATTTTATTTTATTTAACTAATAAAAACAAAAAACAAAAGGTAGGGACAGAAGGTAGTGCTTACTAAATTCATCAACTTCATACCTCTCAAAAATGATCCATTAATAAGGTTGATCAAGTCTTATTAACAACCACTTTTGATTAGCATGAAACCTAAGAACTTTCATACATCAGTAAGTTACCTCAACGGGGTTATGAATGACCCAAACAACAAGCATTTCATAATTCTTTTTGGCAGTAGGTAGAGGTAGTTGAAAACTTCCAATAGTGATTGTCGGAGATTTTTCGATAACATTAATACCATTCACTTGGAATTGTTTCTTCGAAAAGTGCACCGTGTGCTCATTACCATTGATATGAAATGTCACCTTGCTTTTATTGCAATCAATAACAGCCTGTCGGTGTCAAAACTGGCGGATCTCGGGTAGGGGGTCCCGAACTGTGCGTCTAGGCCGGATGGTAACATGAGGCAAGGGACACGAAGTTTTACCCAGGTTCGGGCCCTCTCGATGGAGGTAAAACCCTACGTCCTGCTTGATTAATATTGATGATATGGGTAGTACAAGAGTAGATCTACCACGAGATCGAGGAGGCTAAACCCTAGAAGCCAGCCTATGGTATGATTGTTGATGTGTATGTTGTCCTACGGACTAAAACCCTCCGGTTTATATAGACACTGGAGAGGGTTAGGGTTACACAAAGTCGGTTACAATGGTAGGAGATCTACATATCCGTATCGCCAAGCTTGCCTTCCACGCCAAGGAAAGTCCCTTCCGGACACGGGATGAAGTCTTCAATCTTGTATCTTCATAGCCCAGGAGTCCGGCTAAAGGTATAGTCCGGCTATCCGGACACCCACTAATCCAGGACTCCCTCAGTAGCCCCTGAACCAGGCTTCAATGATGACGAGTCCGGCGCGCAGATTGTCTTCGGCATTGCAAGGCGGGTTCCTCCTCCAAGTACTTCATAGAAGATTTTGAAAACAAAGATAGTGTCCGGCTCTGCAAAATAAGTTTCCACATATTGCCATAGAGAGAATAATATTTACACCAATCTAATCTGCTGACGTATTCCGTAGCATGACACACCACGGCCAAGCCTTTATCTGAGTTGTTTCATTATCCCACCTCAGTGCGTTATGCGAGGCGGTTTCCTTGGCACGTCTTGTTAAAGCAGAGATTGTGTCCCCTTATCCCGGGATTCTCATTAATACGGGCGTGGGTAACCCAACCGCTTTTAGGACTCCTAGATTATAGGCAAATCCGAACGGACACAGAGAGGACGCTTGATATTCACCCTCTTTATAAAGGGGACAGGGCTTTTATTTTTCCCTCCCGTGCTCAATCGAATCCTTCCCCCACCTAAAGCTCAAACGCCAGAAGTTCAGGTCAGGTGCCCCAAACCTTAAGTCATGTCCGGATCTAGCCTTCAAGGCCGATGGATGCCTTCCACCGTCACGGAAGAAGACATCAAGAAGTTGAGGGAGGCCAGATATCTGACCGCCGAGATTTCGCCTCGGCTGCCTCCCCGAGGGCAGGCCGTCCCCACCCCCGAATCCAACGAGAACGTCGTGTTCGTTTCCCACTTCCTCCGAGGCCTATGCCTTGCCCTGGATCCTTTCGTCAAGGTTTTGATGTTTTACTACAGGCTAGATTTTCATGATCTAGCTCCGGACTCCTTTCTTCATATCACGACATTTATTATCGTGTGCGAGGCCTTCCTCCGGGTTACCCCTCACTTTGGCCTATGGCTCAAGACCTTTGAAGTGAAGCCGAAGCTGGTCGAGGGGCAACATACAGTGTGTGGAGGTGCCTCAATACGCAAGATGACTGGAGCTCCGTGGCCCAAAGGTTCCATCCCAGAGGTGTCTGAATTGTGGCAACAGGAGTGGTTCTACATCACGGCTCCTAGAAGTGCCAAGTGGGCGCCCCCCTGTTTTCCGCTCGGGCCCCCCACCACAGCTGATGTCATGGATCACCAGAGGTCTGAGCTGGGGTCCAGTCAAGGACATGCCTATACTGCAAGGCCGCATTCAAGATTTCTTCAATGGAGATTTCAGTTTGGTTGCGGTGATACAGGTTATGCTGGTTCATCAAGTCCAGCCTTGCAAACGCAGGCCTCTTCGCCTGTGGGAGTTCAATTCTGAGGGACCGCGTGCCGTTCAGAATTTTCTCGGCCTGTCGCACGAGGAGATGTACAAGTCATTCTTCGGACCTCAGGTGGAGTGTCCGGAAATCACCGAGGACGTGGGCCTGAGTAGTAACCGCACCGCCGAACAGGCAAGGCATCTTCCGGCCGAACATACTCTCTCTACTTCATTACGAAGTTATTTCTGAGAGTTTGCTTTTTGACCAGGACTGGCTAACAAAGGCGAAGTTGATTCGGTGTTCGGCCCCCCTCCCCGAGGGTTTGGAAAATCCGGTATTGGAAAAGATGCTCCAGACCGCACCTTGCCCGGAGCCCTTGAAGGAAGATACTGTGGAGGATAATGCGGGCGGATGCGGGCCCCCAACGCTGCCCATTCTAGCCAAGGGAGCGAGCGTATCCATGAGGGAAGGCGACCAGAAGAGGAAAAGGACTGCCCCGGGGATTCGGAAGCCAAAGCTTCCAAAACGGGAGAAGAAGTCTCCCACAGAGGGTCCCGCCTTGGGGGGCGCTGTTGCCGCACAAAGTCCGCGGGGGGATCAATTCTCCCTCGAGTCGTAAGTGACCCGAAATACTTTTAATAGTACAAATATGCCATCTTTTTCTTCTGAGGAAACAACCACCGCATATGTTTTTGCAGTTCGGGCCTTAGAACCTCTCAAATGAGCTCATCTTCGGGGGGGGCTTCTTCCAGAGATGATGGAGAGCGAAAGGCCTCCTCCGGATTCCTCCGCTCTAGAAGCGGGCGACCCTGAAGTGTCATCCCGGAGGGCCTCTCCGAGTCCGGTGAGGCCAGAAGATAATCCCATTGGCCCCCGAAGCTCCTAGTGTCCGGCTCCTGAAGAGAGCAGAAAAAAGAGTCCGGCACCGTCTAGTGTGCGATCGGATGTTCTGAGGGAGTTGGTGGGGCGAGCGGCCATCTCAGATGAACACCGTGCGATGATGAATACGGTGATGGAGAGAATATCGTCCACCGAAAGCGGATTGCATGAAGCTTTTATGAGTCTACTGACAGGCTTTGAGGTACGTAAAAGAATGTATGATAATCCTGCACATGCTAGGTGTGTCCTGTGTAGGTAGTAGCCCCTGAGACTTTGGTTGTCGTCGGAAACGACGACCAACAGAGGATCATATTTCCAGGAAATAACCATACTGCCTTTATGTGCAGGTGATGGAAGCTCCGGTGTCTAGCTGGACTAGCGAGTTTGCCCATTTAGAACGGCAGTTGGATGCGGCAGACGCCAACATCGAGCTTGTTAACAAAAGGCTTGATGAGGCACAGGGTAAGTGTCAATATCTGGTAAACGCCACATAGGAAGAGCAACATGATGCCAGTATCTTAAATATGTTGTGACTACAGATGGAGCTGCCACTGTTGAAGCCTTGCGCGCAGAACTTGCCCGAGCCAAGGAACAAGCGAGGTTAGGTAATGCGGTTGCTGTGAAGGCGGCCGAAGAGTTGCAAGCCAAGAAGGCCGCGCATGGCGAGACCCGAGAAAAGATGGCCAAGATGGCTATAGAACTAAAAGCCGCCACCGACCGTTGCCGGGTTCTTGAAAAGGAAAACCAAGCGAAGGCATCGGACCTTGAGAAGGCTACTGCGACGAAAAAGGATCTCCGCTCTGCTATGAGGGCAAAGAAGGAGGAGCTGCGGGAAGCCGGGGATATCGTAGCTGGGAAATCCTTTATGTTGCGGAGGAGATTTGGAGATCCACGGTATGCCCCTCTGGATCGGCTGTGGAGTTCGGAGGATGTGTATATGATTTGGCGGCGAGCGCTGTCGATGCGGCCAAGTACTTCCAGGGTCAGACGGACCGTGGAGTAGACCAGCTGTTTTTGGAGACAATTCCATTCTCCCGAGCGTCCACTTTCATTGACTGACCAATTAACCGAATGGGCCGAACTAAATAGATTGTCCGGACTCTCTATGAGGTCTGTTGTGGATCAGCTATGGCCGGGAAGGCCAAAACCGAACAGCTATTTCAGCTTGGTGCAGCAAGTCCTTGACGTGGTGCCGCACATTGATGCGATGAGGAGGTCGGCGTGCATAGAGGGCGCACGGATGGCCTTTGCCCGTGTTAAGGCATATTGGGCGGAGATGGATGCTACCAATGTTGCAGCGCGGGATTCGGCTATAGGTCGAAAGGCTGCCGAGCACTACTTTGAAGAAGTTCTTGAGGGTGCCCGTTTGATAGAGACCCAGTGCTCAAAAAATATTATGTTTGAGTGATATGTAATCTCATTGTAAGCGAAATGCTTTTATAAATTTTATAAGGCTATATTTATACTTTTGCCTGAAAGTAATATGATGCCTCCTGGGCAGCCGTTTATGTATACATGTGTATAACCTGAAAGATTGCAGCCGTTGACTTCAACCCTCACGCATATGATGCGGAGGTGCTCGCAAAAACACGCATTCACACTTAACCCAACGTCTTGGTCCTATTAAGGAGGTGATAGCGGAGCGAGCAAGGCAACCGGACTATAATGCTTTAGCACTTTCACTTAGCCATAGGAGTTTGACAGTGGGGCTACTAGATAGCCCTGGTGGCTCCGCACTCTCCGATCTCGGGGTGCGTACATGCCTGGCCGGGAAACGGCCCTTCATTAAGGTGGAGGAATTCTAACCTTCCCACTGGTCATCGAGTGGTTGACCAGTCTCACGCTATATCATGACAGTTAGTTTTCGGCTTTCTCTACTGAGGTGCTCGTCCGAATGAACCAGGGCACAATCGCAGTAGTTCTCCTGGTGCTACCTTAGTCGGCAAGGCGGAACGTAGGGCACCAAAACACAGGAGCCAGGCAAACCCAACATTTGACCAAAGACAATGATTCGGAGCTGATGCATACAGGGCTAAACTCGTGACGCCGAATACTCCCTAAGGTATTCGGTCTTCGCGGTATAAACCGGGCCTAAATAGTGGCCTTTGTAAGAAGCCTGTGTGTCCAGGTACGTGCATTGTTCTGGCATGGCCACATGCCAAGACGTCAGCATCCTTCTCAACGGTGGATATGTATCAAGAAGAGACAGTAAAAAAGGTTTACGCAGGGTCTTAATCTAAAAAGAATCCTTGGAGCGGGTCCCTGCTGCATGTCTGTGCCTGTGTCTCCGTTGTGCCGTATCCTGGACGGGTGTAGCACGATGATCGTCTGTAAAAGAGAGGAAGTTAAGTGAAAAAGTTGTCGTGCAAAAGGATAGTTTTTAAAGAAACCCTGTGTAATTCAAGATGCTAAGAAATTGCCACTTATCTGCGCGCGTTGAGCCCCTTGTATTGACAAATAGGGGTGTGACCACTTATTTCCGTATAAATAACGGCGCCGGGCTTGATTAGTTGTCTCTGAGGTCTTGACGACCTATTGGATGCTTTCGTTTGTCCGGGCGCCTTTAGTGTGTGGCGGCCAAGGCAGCCTCACTCTCTTCGGCGCGCAGAGATTGCTTGATATTTCCGTGCACTGTAATGATGCCACGTGGACCGGGCATTTTGAGTGTGAGGGAGGCGTAGTGTGGTATTGCGTTAAAGTGAGCGAAAGCTTCACGTCCGAGCAGTGCTTGATAGCCACTTTGAAACGGAGCGATGTGGAAAGTTAAATGCTCGCGACGGAAGTTATCGGGGGAGCCGAATGTAACTTGTAGTAGGAGGGAGCCCATAAAATGAGCCCCTAGGCCTGGCGTTACTCCTTTAAAGGTAGTATTGCTATGGCGAATTTGTGTTGGGTCTAGACCCATCCCATGGATTGTATCCTGATATATTAGGTTTAGGCTACTGCCGCCATCCATCAAGACCTTTGTGAAGAGATGTCCGCCAATTACTGGGTCTAATACCAGGGCAGCCTATCCTGCGTGTCGGATACTTGCTGAGTAATCGCGATGGTCGAAAGTGATCGGTTGAGATGACCAGTGGCAGGATTTCGTGGTGACAGGCACTTGCGTATAGTTTCCTGGGAGTGCCGCATTGTTTTTTCCCTTGATTACGTGTAACACATTTACTGTTTTTACTTCTGGTGGAAATTGCTTTTGTTCCCCCGTGTCTTGCTTGGGGGGCTCGTCCTCGTCTTCACTTGGTGTATCCTCCCCCTTATGTACGGCGTTGAGCTTGCCGGACTGCTTGAAGACCCAACATTCTCTGTGGGTATGATTAGTAGGTTTACCAGGGGTACTATGAATCTGACATACTTGGTCTAGAATTTTGTTGATGCAGGACAATTCATCCCTGGTGCCTTTAGGGGGCGGTTTTTGTCCTGGCCGAGAGCTTTTGAATCCGGCATTTACGGTCGTGCCCTTCGCGATGTCTTCTTTATTCCGGCGTTTGTTATTGATGTTGTGCCGTGATTTCCTGTTTCCATCTCTAACTTCAGATGTACTGGGGTCGCTGGTGCTGCATCTGGCTAGCCAGCTGTCCTCTCCCGCGCAAAAGCGGGTCATGAGGTTTCTTAATGCAGCCATCGTTCTCGGCTTATTTTGGCCGAGGTGTCTGGCGAGCCATTCATCACGGACGCTATGCTTGAAAGCCGCTAAGGCTTCGGCGTCTGGACAGTCGACAATCTGGTTCTTATTAGTAAGAAACCTGTTCCAAAGCTTTCGGGTTGACTCTCCAGGCTGTTGAGTTATGTGACTCAAGTCGTCCGCATCCGGAGGTCGGACATAAGTCCCTTGAAAATTTGCCCGAAAGGCGTCTTCGAGCTCTTCCCAACTTCCAATGGAGCTTTCGGGGAGGCCTTTGAGCCAGTGACGAGCTAGCCCTTTGAGCTTGAGGGGTAGGTACTTGATGGCGTGGAGATCATATCCTCGAGCCATATGGATATGAAGGATGTAGTCCTCAATCCAGACCCCAGGGTCTATTGTTCCATCATATGCCTCTATGTTTACGGGCTTGAATCCCTCTGGAAATTTGTGGTCCAGCACCTCATCGGTGAAACATAGGGGGTGTGCGGCACCCCTGTAGCTGGGTGTACCGCGTTGTTCGGATGTTTGTTGTGTTGCATTGTATGCTGGGGCACGCTTGTGTGGTCCGTAGATGGATCTTGTTGCACCGTTCTTTGGGTGCGAGCCCCCGCATTGGTTGTGTGTTGTATGGTGAGCGGCATTGTATGTTCATAGCCCAGAAGTCTTCAATCCACGCCAAGGAAAGTCCCTTCCGGACTCGGGACAAAGTCTTCAATCTTGTATCTTCATAGCCCAGGAGTCCGGCTGAAGGTATAGTCCGGCTATCCGGACACCCCCTAATCCAGGACTCCCTCACAGCCCCTGCAGTATTCAAGAAGGGCCTACCAAGGATAATCGACATGTTGTCATCCTCGGACATCTCAAGTATAACAAAGTCAGTCAAAATAATAACATTAGCAACAACAACGGACACATCCTCACAAATACCGATAGGTATGGCAGTAGATTTGTTAGCCATTTGCAATGATATTTCAGTAGGTGTGAGCTTATTCAAATCAAGTCTTTTATATAAAGAGAAAGGCATAACACTAATACCAGCTCCTAAATCACATAAAGCAATTTTCACATAATTCTTTTTGATAGAGCAAGGTATAGTTGGTATCCCCGGATCTCCAAGTTTTTTAGGTACTCCATCCTTAAAAGTATAATTAGCAAGCATAGTGGAGATTTCAGCTTCCGGTATTTTTCTCTTATAGGTTATGATGTCTTTCAGGTACTTTGCATAAGGAGGCATTTTCAAGATATCAGTCAAGCGAGTATGCAAAAAGATTGGCCTCGGTATTTTAGCAAAGCGTTCAAATTGTTCATCATCTTTCTTTTTAGTTGACTTAGGTGGAAAGGGCATAGGTTTTCGAACCCACGGTTCTCTTTCTTTACCGTGTTTTCTAGCAACAAAGTCTCTTTTATCATACCTTTTATTTTTAGGTTGTGGGTATCAAGATCAACCGGAGGTTCTATCTCAACATCATTGTCTGGTTCTTTACTATTTGGTTGACTATCTTCATGAACCTCATCATTATCTTTTTCATTATCAGAAGGTGAGTGTTCACTACCAGGTTGAGTTTCGGCATCAGAAATAGAAACATCATTATCATTATCAAGAGGTTTTTCTATTTCAGGTTCATATAGCGACCCGATCCCAATTGTTCGTAGTCTCTGTGCTTAAGTGCCATCCCTGGATCAGTATTGCTGACACACACAGTACTCGAGGATTTATAGCAGATTTCAATCACACACTTATTACATCAAGTGTCTCAAAAAGAGTACTTATTACAATAATATGGCTGAAGGCCATCTAAATTAAGATAACTGCGGAAGCATTGAAGGTAAATGAGTCCATCCAACTCCACGACAAAACTGAGTGCATGACAACGACCTAGCGCACCTTACTATTCGTCTGAAAATTCTGCAACATGATACGTTGCAGTCGTGTAGGTCAGCACATGGAATATGCTGGCAATATAACACGAGCAATGAACAAATAACATCTATCACTACATGCATATATGGCTGGTGGAGGCTCTAAGGTTATCATTTGCATAAAGCTAATTTTTCCCTACAACAAAGGAACATATTTTATTTAACTACAAAGTTTAAGTCTTTATTGAGAAGGTACCCCCAACTCAGTCCCAAAATAATATTAATAACCCGGTAAATTCATTAAGCAAAGTGATGAGATGAAACAATAAATCAAGTACCAGATACTCAAGATGTCCATAACCGGGGACATGGCTAACCATGATTAGTTTGTACACTCTGCAGTGGTTTGTGCACTTTTCCCCACAAGACTCAATCTCCTCCGTTGGATTTCTCGCACTACATGATGTTTCAGAAACGGATGATCAAGACACAATCTTTCCGAAGAGGTCCCCTTAACCGATAGATAGGCCGGTACACCTATAATTCCCCTACATCTGCTAGCCCATCATGGAAAGGATTCCCACAACTTACTCAACTATGCCAGAGCCCATAATGGCATGTGGCTGCACATGAAAGTTTCTAGCATGAATAATCTTATGATCCCTTTGAGCCTAGGTGGCATTCCATAGGATGATCACACGGGCTCCCGGGGATCTCCTAGGACAACACTGGATTCCCCAGGTGCCCACAAGCAATCCACCCAGATTTGTGTTAAAGTAGCCACATTAAGTTTCCCTTAGTTAATTATAACTCTCACATCTTTCATGAATCTCACATACCAATCCATGTCTATGAGCATAGCAAAGCAGTATGAGCATAACGTATAATACCCGGGGTTTGATAAAAGATAATAGGTTCCTACCTCAACAACTACTTCCCACACCCACATGTTACCAAATCCTACTCATGCAATGTTTGAGGGTTGAAACTAATGCATAAAAACTGGCTAATGAAGGGATATGATCAAAGTGTTACTTGCCTTGCTAACGATCGGAAAACCCTAGAGATTCATAGTAGCAAGCTTCACACTCCGGGTACTCTATCGTGAACAAACAATAGCATACATAAGCACTCAAGCATAAGATGCAAAGGTAATGTAGCGACCCGACCTCAAACGGTCAAGCATCTGTGTATCCGTGCCATCCATGGATCGGTATGTTGGCACACACAGTACATCAATGTATATATCAAAGTGCAATCACATGTATAAATAACGTAAAATTGTTATATACCTCATAAGTCTCAACGGAAACAAATGAACGGGTGTGGAGTCCCATCAACGCCACCGGCAAGTTGAGTGTAGACCATAACCCTACAACGTAACTGTTACTCGTCGTAGAAATTCCTGCAACATAAGACGTTGCAAACCTGTTGGTCAGTACATTGAATGTACTGGCAAGTCACATCGTAAGAATAATGAACCTATTTGTACATGTAATTTGGCTGGTGGAAAGCTCTAAGTTTAGTTTTTGCATAAAGCTAGTTTTTCCCTAGAATAAAAGATATTATTCTACCACTACTGTATAGCATAGGATGAGTTGGTAAACCCAACTCAATCCATTCCCAAAGTTTCATTTAAAACCCAACTGTTTAATTAAGAGTGACGAGATCTCCCAGCATTTCCACTACAAGATGCTCAAGTTGTCTGTAACTGGAGACACGGCTAATCGATTAGGTTTTAACACTATGCAGAGGTTTGCGCACTTTTCCCCACAAGACTCGATCGCCTCCCTTGAAATTCTCGCACTGCATGGTGTTTGAGAACAGGATGACTGAGACATGGTCTTTCGAAAGTATTTCCCCTTAACCCACGGATAGGCCGGTAGACCTACTCATTCTACATCTGCTAGCCCATCCCGGAAGGGGTCACACTAACTAGTGGTGCACACGTAAGCTTGTGGCTGCACACGTAAGCTTCTAGACATGAGAATACAATTGATCTCTTTGAGCCTGGGCGGCCGACCACTAGTGGTACACCACCATGGATTAACCATGCATGCTCCCACTGTACTTCGCCACCATTCAAATCAAATAACGCCCAGGTAGTTCATTTACATGTCTTGGCCCTGATTACTCCTTTGTCACTCATGTCTCACCATGTTCGCTTCCCAAACCACGTCTACATTTAGCGAGGCAAAAATAAACTTACACGACGGTGACAAGGATGTATAGATCAGACATACCTCAAATGAACTACTAGGTAATGGCATAGCCATCTGGCAAAAATAAATCCTACCATGCAATCCTACCACAAAAGGACTAAGTGCATAATATAAAACATAGGTAATTGAAGGAATTATCAAATGTGAACTTGCCTTGATACTGATAGTTGAATTCTAGAGATCGATAGTACTCGGCTTCGCACTCTGGATAGTCTATCGTCAAAGTAAAATAACATACATAAGCAATAACTACAGAGCTTCAAAATAATATGCAACAAAAATTTGGGTAAAACCCAAATGAAAATCCAACACACTTCAATTGCATGCAAAATTCTAGGTACAAAACACTAAATGACACAGGGTGCAAAACCGTGATGCGATCTATCGTGCATATAAAGCATAGTAATAAAACTATCATAGATAGACCATATTTGCGTGGAAAATGTGTGACAATGGTCCAAGTGGTTTGGTTTGGCTACAGTGACATGGTGCAAAAAGAATCACATCAATCGGAGCTACGGTTTAGGAGATATGGCCAGTTGAAGTTTGAATTCAAACCTGAATAAATTCAAATTTAAAATTGGTCAAAAGTTTTCAAAGTTGGTTCTCTGGATAAATCTATTCGAGACGAACATTTTGCCGCTGGTTTCGTTGAATTTGGACTTACGGTTAAAAATATACAATCATTCGAAATTTAGGGGCTAAACTAAAAACTCAAGGACTAATATGCTAATTCCAGGGACTAGATGGTGAAATAGAAAATAAACTAAAACTGCGAACAGGTCCTAGACCACGTGGCAGATTCCTATTGGCCGAGTAGCGTTCGCTGCGGAGGCTATTCGGGGAACATTGCTAACTAAGCAAAACAGCTACCGCGGTTTAATACAACAAAAGCCGAGGGAGGTTTAACTAAACCGCATGGTTTAAATAAACTGCACGGTTTATTAAAAACCAGAGTTAACCGATTTAACACTAATAATAATAATAATAACGAACTGGGCGAACGGCTGCTTACCGACGATGACGAAGACAGGAGAGGGCGGCGCGGGCGTCGGGCGGCGGACGGGGCGGCGGTCCTCAGCGGCGGCGAAGTGATCGGGGGGGTCGGGCATGGCGTGGGCGGCGTGCTGGTGGGGTCGGCGGGTGGTGGGTTTGCTGGCGACGAGCGAAGGGAGGCGGCGGAGCTCCGGTGCTCTGGCGAGAGTGCGGGTCGTCCAGGCAGCGGCTCCGGTGACCTAGAGGCAAAACCACCATGTCAAAACGGAGTGCGCAGATGTGGGCATTCGAGTGATGAAGAGAATGGGGGCCGGGGATCACCACCGGCAACGAAATCGACAGTGAGGTGGCTCGTCTGCGGTGAGATCCGAATGGGCGGGGCGACGGCTACAGGCGATGTGGGGAGCAGAGGAGGGGTGGGATCGGAAGAGGGCGTCCTGAGGCTTTTGTAGGCGAAGGTAGGGGGCGTTGGGAGCGGCGGATAAGCTCATCCGAGCGGAAGGCGGCCGGCGGTTTCGGGCGAGCACGCTCACGAGCTCATCCCGAGCGGATCGAGCGGGAGGTTGGGGAAGATAGGGCGGGGCCCTCCTGGCAGAGGCAGCTGCGTGCGAGCGAGAGGGGGACGAGCAGCGGGCGAACGAGGCAGAGGCCTACGAGCGCTGGTGGTCTCGGGCGCAGGCTGACCTGGGCGACAGCCTTGTCCTATCGCTGGTGGGCCGGTTGGTGCGCCCCTGGGCCGAAGTGGCCTTGGTCCAGGTGGTGTGGTGTGCATGCGTGTTTTTTTTCTTTTTTTTAAACACAAAGAAACAAATGCAACAATAGAAAATAAATAAGTAAATAAATAAATAAAGTACATAGGCATATTATATACCAAAACGTTCAGAAAAATACCCCGAATAAGATGAACTATTTATCAAGTTCAACTAAATTACATAAAAATTCGTCAAAGTCAAACAGTGCTACGGTTGCATTTAAAATAAATAAAAATTATTTTTAGAATAGCAAACTAATTTCAAATTTATTTTCTCCTAATTTTTTATTGAAGGGAATCATTTTACCCTTATTTCCATTCATTTATTTTCTCCTAATTTTCTATTGAAGAAAATTAATTTGAATTAAAACTAAATAAATCCCAAAAGGATTTGAAATTAGGAAATCCAAATAACTTCAAAGTGACTTTCAAATTATTTCTTTGAAACTTCCAACTCTCTTCCTTCAAATTTGAAGAAGTCATTTTATGAACTCATTGAGTTGCTTAAAGTTTCTAAATTTGAAATGTTTCAAATGGAATTCAAATCATTTTCAAACCCCTTTTCATTTCTTTAAATGGAAGAAGTCATATTATCTTCACTCTAGGGTTTTGTGATGAAATGAATTTGAATTCAGGAAGATGAAAAGTTTTGGGGAAGTCCTTTTATTCCCTCTCATGTAACTTTCAAAAGTTTCAATTTCCACTCAATCAATCACACAACAAACAAACAAACATAATTATTTATTTAATATAACATTCCAAAATTTAGAATTTTGGGATGTTACAAAATACCACCCTTAAAATGAATCTCGTCCTCGAGATTCGGAGAGGTTAGAAAGAAGGTTAGGTTTGGGGGGTCTCCTTGAAATTCCATTCATCAACACAAGGTATGGGGTGCTACCACCCTTACAAGCATGGTTATGGTTCCAATAAAACTCATGTACTCCATCCTTTGCGTTGACGGTGTCGGTCTTCTCATACTCCCTGGAGTAACTCTTTCTTTAAGGCTCTTCAGGTAAGGGCATGACCATTTCCTCAAAAATCTAGAGTCCTTGCATCAAATAAGATCCTTCCGAGTCTGGGTCTTCTTAGCTGTCAGGCTATCGCCAATGCTAAACAACTATCGAAAATCTCATGGTGGTCGACAATTGCTGGTTCTCCTATAGAAAATGGGTCTGGGTTGAACCTCGCTACATAACCTACGATTGGCAACAGGTGCCTGTACAGGGTTTCCATCGTCCTGCCATTCTAAGGCTTTTGGTTTATCGTTTCGACACTCTTCTAGGGTTTTAAGGCTCTCTCATTTTCCATCAACATATGATAGTTCATGATAGAAGTCTCCGGTATGGGGGCCAATCCATCCCGTACTTGAATCATTACCACATACGCAGATAGTGAATCACGTATTCTAACACTTGGGTATTCTCACAAGCATTGCAGAACTTCTCTTCTCCACGAACTGGGTCCGGGTAAATCCATTGGTTCTACAAGCCAAACAAAACCTCTATAGTTTCTTCACAACTCTCGGGTTTACGTAACTTCCTATGGAACGTCTACTAAAGAAATCATAGCTTCTTCCATAATTCTTCCTGCAATAAGGTTGTGCTTGTTCCTTTCTAAATCCTGGGTCCTGTGGGTTATGGCCCACTTCAAACTTGTATATCTTTAACACATCCTTGGAGTTACTATTGTTCCCTATTCCAACATTACATCTCCTTTAATTCCAATAGCACTTCATTCCTTCATACTCTTGGGGTAACCATCATAACTAAAACCAAACTCCAACTCATTTTTCCAAACACAGACAAGTACTGCCAAAAAAATGCACTCGTTCATCCATAATCCATATTCTCTTCATATCAAATCCTTTATTACATCCTTAACCACTACTCAAAACTCAAATTTCAAAAGTACTCTATTACAAAAGCTGCCACCCACATACTTTGGTATGGTCAAGCATTACTTCCATTTTTATTCATTTTCCCTACTTGAAGATGTTTTAGTCCCACTGGAATTGTGTGATGTGATCATTGAAATCATCGACCTTTTGCTTCATCATGCTGGCCATGAGCTTCATCTCCATCATCTCTGGATGCGCCTCTCTCAGGTATTCCTGAGTGTGACAGAGTCTTGCTTCTAGTATTTCTCCAATCTGACGTATGGCTTCCATAGCAGCTTCACGAACAGAGTCGAAGAATGTTGCTCGTGGTACTCGAGAAATGAAAAAGTATTGCCCCATAGTCTTTGGGCAAACTCCCTTCACATGGTGGAGGTGTACCTCCACGTACCAAAGTTCAACTCCATTCTCCATGAAAGGATGCCCCTTGTAGACTGCATCTCCTTCAAGATGAATATGTTTCATCATGTCCTTTAGGATCTTTGGGTAATCATGATCACTAGTCAGGGTCACGATCGTTTCTAGGCCCTTGAAAGAAGACTCTTAAAGGGTTGTCATCTGCAGGCATAAGATAGAAGGGGTACTCAGGATAATGTATGTATTTCCTTGGGTGAAATGTGGTTATTTTTCTAGGAAAGGTTTGGGGTCAGCTTTTCCATGGTTTCAAGGTTTAAGTCTAAGTGAGATAGTGAGAGAGGTGCTCACAATCAACAAGAAACTCATAACATTTCATATGAGATTCCAAACATATCAACTTTTATTTCTTCACAAACTATTACAATTTCCATTTCATAGCTCAACTCAACATCCCCAATGAAAATAAAAGTGTGTTCCACATTTATTACATGATTTATCCCAATATCAATATCTCAACTACTCTGCTCAAGCTTTCCTCGGGTCTGAACATTCTCTGGCAAAATGCCCTACTTCCTTGTAGCATAAACAAATGACATCAGACAAATCCAGGGGCTTCCTGGTGTCTATCTTGGTTCCTTGGGTTCTTGGTTTCCTTGCTGGGCATTTGCTAGCGTAATGACCTAAATCCTTGCATCTGTAACAAGTGATATGACTCATGTCCTTTTCTGTAGAAATTGGGTTGTTCTGGGGACACATGCTCTTTCTCTTCCTTGACTTCTTTGTTCTGATCAATTCTTCTATCTCTTGTGGGTCAAACTCCACTTATTTTGTCGGGAAGTCTTGCAGATACTCTTGGCTTTGCTTCGTGCAATACAGTGAAAAATGTCCTTCTTCTCCACATGAATAGCAAGCATTGGAGTAAAATCTGGTTAGGCCTTCTCTATCAGGGTCGTCTAGATATTCCTTCATCACATGTTCTTTTAAACTTTCTCTGAGGGATTCTTTCATTGCTTACTTCTGTTGCTTGGAAATTTCTTGTACCTTGGGATAAATATGACACTGGGCAAGGTAGTGTGTAGTTCCTTCACACAAGAAACAAGTAACCTACCTAGTTGGGCATTCTTTAGCTCGGTGATTTGCTTCACAATGAGGGCATCCATCCGTGTGATCCTCATGGGTATGTCCTATTTCTCCACATATCTTGCAGGCACAAGGTTTCTTTATCGGGTTACCATCATGCTTCCGGATAAGATGGGATCCCAACAAAGTTTTCTTCAATTCCTCCCAAGTTTTTGCTCCATTACATCCTTGTATGGCCTGATGCATTTTCCACCAGGTTGCAGCACTTTTTATAAAGTATTGAAGAGCGTATTGAACCCCAAAATTCCTTGCAACCAACTTGCTCCTGAAGTGATTCTCCATGTTTTGAATCCATAGCTCTGCCTCCAACTGAGTGTTCGGTCCAGAAAATACAAGTCCAACTTCATTCATCATCTATTGGGTCCAAGGGTTTTGGGATGAGATAAGAGGGATAGAGATAGATACACACAATACAAACAATATAGTTTTGGAAATAAGTTCTATTTGTTGATGTTGGAAAAACAGACAAAATATGACAGCTCACAAATCATCGCATCTAACATGAGTATACAACCAGGGTTTGGTCTTCTAAAGGTCATATAAATCTTGGAATTCTTCAGTGTGTTCAAATTCTTCAAGTCTTCATAGTCTTCGACTATTGTAGCTTCAATTCTTCTAGTGTATGCTAAAGTGCTCTTTACTCTGAAGTGGTCTCTGGTTGTCCGATATCTTGCCCTTCTCGGAGTGGTCTCATCAGTTGATCCTCCGTGTGGTCCAAAGGGAACAGGGTAGTGTCTAACTAAAAACAGAATATTTGATAAAGCTTATAAAGAAAAGAGGTAAAGGATCTTTTCAAAAATAAAGTTTAAGAGAAATCCTTTCCTAAGGGCTTTTTCAGTTTCTAGGGTCACGTCCTACAGTCAACATGTGCTCTGATACCATCTCTATAGCGACCCGACCTCAAACGATCAAGCATCTGTGTATCCGTGCCATCCCTGGATCGGTATGCTGGCACACACAGTACATCGATGTATATATCAAAGTGCAATCACATGTATAAATAACGTAAAATTGATATATACCTCATAAATCTCAGCGGAAACAAACGAACGGGTGTGGAGTCCCATCAACGCCAACGGCAAGTTGAGTGTAGACCGTAACCCTACAATGTAACTTTTACTCGTCGTAGAAATTCCTGCAACATAAGACGTTGCAGCCCTGTTGGTCAGTACATTGTATGTACTGGCAAGTCACATCATAAGAATAATGAACCTATTTGCACATGCAATTTGGTTGGTGGAAATCTCTAAGTTTAGTTTTTGCGTAAAGCTAGTTTTTCGCTAGAATAAAATATATTATTCTACCACTACTGTATAGCATAGGATGAGTTGGTAGAGCCAACTCAATCCATTCCCAAAGTTTCATTTAAAACCCAACTGTTTAATTATGAGTGACGAGATCTCCCAGCATTTCCACTACTAGATGCTCAAGTTGTCCGTAACCGGAGACACGGCTAATCGATTAGGTTTTAACACTATGCAGAGGTTTGCACACTTTTCCCCACAAGACTCGATCGCCTCCCTTGAAATTCTCGCACTGCCTAGTGTTTGAGAACAGGATGACCGAGA
Organism: Triticum urartu; assembly: GCF_003073215.2. NCBI lineage: Eukaryota > Viridiplantae > Streptophyta > Magnoliopsida > Poales > Poaceae > Triticum > Triticum urartu. The sequence goes on along the minus strand of NC_053024.1, from coordinate 272,356,870 downwards.
CATAGTCTTTCGAAAGTATTTCCCCTTAACCCACGGATAGGCCGGTACACCTACTCATTCTAGATCTGCTAGCTCATCCCGGAAGGGGTCACACTAACTACTCAACTAAGCCAGAGCCCATATTGGCTTGTGGCTGTACACATAAGCTTCTAGACATGAGAATACGATTGACCTCTTCGAGCCTGGGCGGCCGACCACTAGTGGTGCACCACCATGGATTAACCATGCATGCTCCCACTGTACTTCACCACCATTCAAACCAAATACTGCCCAGGTAGTTCTTTTACAAGTCTTGACCCTGATTACTACTTTGTCACTCATGTCTCACCATGTTCGCTTCCCAAACCCCGTCTACATTTAGCGAGGCAAAAATAAACTTACACAACGATGACAAGGATGTATAGATCGGACCTACCTCAAATGAACTACTAGGTAACGGCATAGCCATCTAGCAACAATAAATCCTACCATGCAATCCTACCACAAAAGGACTAAGTGCATAATATAAAACATAGGTAATTGAAGGAATGATCAAATGTGAACTTGCCTTGATACTGATAGTTGAATTCTAGAGATCGATAGTACTCGGCTTCACTCTCCAGACAGTCTATCGTCAAAGTAAAATAACATACATAAGCAATCACTCCAGAGATTCATAATAATATGCAACAAAAAGTTCGGTAAAACCCAAATGAAAATCCAACACACTTCAATTGCATGCAAAATTCTAGGTGCAAAACACTAAGTGACACAGGGTGCAAAACCGTGATGCGATCTATCGTGCATATAAAGCATAGTAATAAAACTATCATAGACAGACCATATTTGTGTGGAAAATGTGTGACAATGGTCTAAGTGGTATGGTTTGGCTACAGTGACATGGTGCAAAAAGAATCACATCAATCGGAGCTACGGTTTAGGAGATATGGCCAGTTGAAGTTTGAATTCAAACCTGAATAAATTCAAATTTGAAATTGGTCAAAAGTTTTCAAAGTTGGTTCTCTTGATAAATCTATTCGAGACGAACATTTTGCCGCTGGTTTCATTGAATTTGGACTTGCTGTTAAAAAGATACAACCATTCAAAATTTAGGGTCTAAACTAAAAACTCAGGGACTAATCTGCTAATTCTAGGGACTATATGGTGAAACAGAAAATAAACTAAAACTGCAAACAAGTCCTCGACCACGTGGCAGATTCCCATTGGCCAAGCAGCGTTCGCTGCGGAGGCTATTCAGCAAATGTTGCTATCTAAGGAAAACAGCTACCGCGGTTTAATACAACAAAAATCGAGGTCAGTTTAACTAAACCGTATGGTTTATTAAAAACCGGAGTTAACCGATTTAACACTAATAATAAAAAAACGAATCGGACGAACGACTGCTTATCGACGACGACGATAGGAGACGGCGGCGCGGGCGGCGGACGGGACGGCGGCTCCGGCGGTCCTCAGCGGCGGCGAAGTGATCGAGGAGGTCGGGCGCGGCATGGGCGGCGTGCTAGTGGGGTCGGCGGGTGGTGGGGTCGTTGGACACGAGCGGAGGGAGGCGGCGGAGCTCTGGTGCTCCTGCGAGAGCGCGGGTCGTCCAGGCGGCGACTCCGGTGACCTAGAGGCAAAACCACCATGTCAAAACGGAGTGCGCGAATGTGGGCATTCGAGTGATGAAGAGAATGGGGGCTAGGGTGCACCACCGGCAACAGAATCGACGGTGAGGCGTCTCGGCTTCGGTGAGATCCGAATGGGCGGGGCGGCGGCTACAGGCGATGTGGGTAGCAGAGAAGGGGCGGGATCGGACGAGGGGCGCCCCGGGGTTTTATAGGCGAAGGTAGGGGCGCTGGGAGCGGCGGATAAGCTCATTCGAGCAGAAGGCGGCCGGCGGTTTCAGGCGAGCACTCATCCCAAGCGGATCGAGCGGGACGTTGGGGAAGACAGGGGCGGGGCCCTCCTGGCAGAGGCAGCTGCGTGCGAGCGAGAGGGAGACAGGGAGCGGGTGAATGCGGCGGAGGCCTACGGGCGCTGGTGGTCTCGGGCGTAGGATGACCTGGGCGACAGCCTTGGCCTATTGCCGGTCGGCCGGTCGGTGCACCCCTGGGCCGAAGTGGCCTCGGTCCAGATGGTGCGGTATGCGTGCGTGTTTTTTTTCTTTTTTTTAAACACAAAGAAACAAATGCAACAGAATAAAATAAATAAATAAATTACATAGGCATATTATATACCAAAATGTTCGAAAAATACCCCAAATAAGACGAACTATTTATCAAGTTCAACTGAATTACATAAGAATTCGTAAAAGTCAAACATGGCTATGCTTGCATTTAAAATAAATAAAAATCGTTTTTAAAATAGCAAAATAATTTCAAATTTATTTTCTCCTAATTTTCTATTGAAGGGAATCATTTATCCTTATTTCCATTCATTTATTTTTAGGAGAAAATTAATTTGAATTAAAACTAAATAACTCCCAAAAGGATTTGAAATTTGGAAATCCAAATAGCTTCAAAGACACTTTCAAATTATTTCTTTGAAACTTCCACCTCTCTTCCTTCAAATTTGAAGAAGTCATTTTATGAACTCATTGAGTTGCTTAAAGTTTCTAAATTTGAAATGTTTCAAAAAGAATTCAATTCATTTTTAAACCCCTTTTCATTTCTTTAAATGGAAGAAGTCATATTATCTTCACTCTAGGGTTGTGATGAAATGAATTTGAATTCAGGACGATCAAAATGCAAGATGAAAAGTTTTGGGAAAGTCCTTTTATTCCCTCTCATGCAACTTTCAAAAGTTTCAATTTCCAGTCAATCAATCACACAACAAACAAACAAACAAACACAATTATTTATTTAATATAATATTCCAAAATTTAGAATTTTGGGATGTTACAGGTAAAACCAAAATAAAAGATGTAAAGAGAAAGTTCAAGTGAAGAGCTTCGATTTGCCAAAGGAATCAATCGAATCGGAGCTACGAAACAAAAACTTCGATCAAAAGAAGTTCAATTTCAAATCTGCTTGAAACCAAATTTTAAATTTTCGAAATCATGTTCAAGTTGTTTATCTGGACAGAAGAAAACAAGACGAAGATTTTGGCATTGGTTTAATTGGATTTGGATAAAAGAGCAAAAAGTAGTGAGGGTTTAAAGATCAGGGACTAATCTATAAGAAAACTAATTGCGGATAGGTCCCTGGTAGAAAATAAAACTAAAAATAAAAATCTAACGAACAAACGTTCGCTAACCGAAAGTAACGAACGAAAACGTTCACCAACAGATCTAAACGAGCGAACGTTCGCTAATTAAACTAACCTATTAAAATCAACCGATCTAAAAAATAAAAACTAAAAACTAAAAAAAAATGGGGCGGGTTTTTGGTGGTTATACCGGTTCACAAAATAAAACCGGCGGCGGCGGTGCTCCGGCGCAGGATCGGCAGTGCGGGGCGGCGACGGCAACGTGCGGTGCGGCAAGGCTTGCAGCGAGCGACAGCGATGACCGGCGGCTGCAGCGGTGGCTCGGGCAGCGGGAGGCGGCAGCTTGGTGGCGGAGAGGCCGGGCGTGTGGGGGCAGCGGCTTTAAAGGGGGTCGGGAGGGGCTCCGACTTTGGGAGGTGGTCGGGCGACGGCGTCGGAGGCTCAGACACCAGTGGGAGTCCGGCTCGGCCACACGCTGGGGAGGCGGCGGCGTTGACGGGCCGGTTGGGCCGTCGGCCCAGTTCGGTCCAGAACTTCTTTTTTCTTTTGAAAATAAATTTCACCGCGAGGAAAATTCCAGATAAAAAGATTAAAATCCTAAAATTCCGGAAATAATTTTCACCGTCCTCTCCTAATATTTAGGACCAAGTGAACATTTTTCTGGGCTAAATGCAATTTTAAAAAATGCATATTTTCCCTAATTTAACCGAATAAAATCTTAAATAAAATTCAAATAAAATATATTTTTATTCAAAATTAAATTTCCATTATTTCCTCGCTATTTTGAAGAAGTCATATTATCTTCTCTCATTATTTTATTTTATTTAGAAATAATTGGAAAAATAATTTCAAATAAAAATTCACTTTGATCCAAAATGCCAGATTTTGAAAATTCAAAAATGGATTGTTATAAAAACCTCCAACTCTCTCAAATGTTCCTTGAGTTGCTTAAGGTCTCTAGGATCAAAATGTCCAAATAAATCAAGTTCAAAATGCACAAATCATGGATGCATATGATGACATAATGATTAACATCCAAATTGAAAATTGGGATGTTACAGTTCACTAGAAGCATGCAAAGTCCTATCATTTTTCTTTTTCTTCCTCTTTTTAGAAGGACTAGGTGTAGTGGTGTTGTTCCTTTGTGAATCTTGTTCAATTCTTTTTCGGTGTCCCTCAGGATAAAGTGGTTCCTGGGTCATTTTACCTCCTCTAGTTGCAACTCTAACAGCAAAGTCATGTATGTTATTGTTCATTTCATCTAGCAACTCTCTTTGAGATTTAGCAACTTGTTCTAACTGGGTTTGTACCATAGAAGCATGCTTTCCAACACCTCTAACATCATTTGAGATTCTAAATAACAAGTCACTCGAGCGAGCAACCATATCCGAATTGCATTTCAATTGTTTCCTAACATTTGCATCGAAGTGATCTTGTTTTCTAATGTAGTTTCCGAACTCATAAAGGCATTGTCTAGGGCCCATATTGTGAGGATTTTCATTATCATTAAAATTCATTAGAGAATTTACCTCTACCACCTTAGGCAGTGGCGGTGTATCGAGCCCATGTATTTCTTCAATAGGAGGCAAAAATTTAACATCCTCAACTTTAATACATTTTTCGTTCATAGATTTCTTTGCCTCTGGCATATATTCAGGACTGAGACATAATATACCCCTCTTCTTCAGAGTGGGTTTAGTCGGTGGTTCAGGAAGAGTCCAATCATCACAATTTTTCAATATTTTATTCAATAATTCTTCAGGTTGCCCAATAGTTCATTCCGTGAAAACACAACCAGCACAACTATCTAGGAAGTCCCTAGAAGCATCAGTTAGTCCATTATAGAAGATATCAAGTGTTTCATTTTTCTTAAGAGGCAAAGCATTAAGCAATTAGCAAAGCCTCCCCCAAGCCTGTGGGAGACTCTCTTCTTCAATTTGCACAAAGTTAAATATTTCTTGTAATGTTGCTTGTTTCTTATGAGCAGGAAAATATTTTTCACGGAAGTAATAATCATATCCTGGGGACTACACACACAATCAGGAGCAAGAATATTGTACCAAGATTTAGCGTCACCCTTTAATGAGAATGGAAATAATTTGAGAATATAGTAATAGCGAGTTTTCTCATCATGAGTAAAAAGGCTGGCTATGTCATTAAACTTAGTAAGATGTGCCACTGTAACATCCCAAATTTGCAATTTGGAATGTTATACATTAGATCATCATGCATATCATATTTTCATGCATTTTAGTTGATCCTAGAAATTTCACGCAACTCAAGGACCTTTGGAGAGAGTTGGAGATTTCGTTATTTTCATATTTGAGAGTTCTCTCAAATTTGAAAAGAGGATCATATGATTTATTTATTTCATCTTCAATTATTTTTCCAATATCAAAAAAATGAGAGAGGGAATAATATGACTTTCCCAAAGTTAGGAAAAATGAAGATCTAATGAATAAATCAAATTTTGGTTTTGCCGGAGTTTTGTTTGCTTTTTATTTGGATAGGGAAAAATGCGTGTTTCCAAAATTGCATCTATGTCCGGAGGAAAGTTCATTTTGTTCGGCTCATTTTTAGGAGTGGGGGAAAATTTACTTTAGAAATTTTGGAGTTCGTTTAGTTTTTCTTTTCTTTGTTTTTCTGCGCGCGTAACTATTTAAAAAAAAGGGACGCAGGCCGCCAGCCCCGCCGCGCGCGCCAGCCGCCAGCCCCGCCGCCAGGCCGAGTCCCAGCGGGACTCCAAGCCGCCGCCGCCTCCCCTTGCCCCTTCCCCAAGCAAGAGACCCCCCCATCCTATATAAATACCAACACCCCCCCTCTCCACCCCAAGCCGCAGCCACCGCCGCCTCCCGCCCCGAGCCGCGCGCCAGCCCCGCCGCCCCTAGCTGCTGCCGCCGCCTAGCTGCCGCCCTAAGCCGCCGCCCGGAGCCCTGCCTCCCGAGGTAGCCGCGCCGCCTCTTCTTTTCCTCGGTTCGGTTTTTCTTAAAAGAACCATTCCGTTTCTTTTCCGTTTTCTTTCCGGTTTTTCTTTTCGGTTTCTTTTCCGAAAATCCTAGATTGGTTTTCTTTCTTCTTTCGGACCGTTCGTCTCAACGAACGTGATCACCGATTTTTCCCGGTTAACGACGCCCGTTCGTTTAACCGTTCCTCTCTTTCTTTTCGTCGGATTTATTCCGCGATCGCGATCTCAGATCCGATCTTCGTTCTAGTGTTTCTTCCCGCTCGTTTATCGGAATCAGGTGATTCAAGCGCCTGGAGTTTCGTTTCGAAACCGCCGTTCCATCTAATCAACTTGAACAAGCCTTTGCTACAGTAAAATTTGACCTAGTTTCAACCTGCTAGAACCGAGTTGTTTTCTTCCGCCGTTTGTTTTCCGTTTCTTTGTTCGGTTCGATTTCTTTCTTTGCAACCGGAGTTCTAAAGTTGAACTTTCTGGTTCGTTCTCTTGTTCGAGTTTTACCCGTGCATTAGATGAGTACCTATAGTATGCTTGTTGTTTGTCTGCGATAGATCACCCGGATTGCGCCGCTTGTTACTTCGAAACCCTAGGTCTCGCGGATCATCAGCAAGGCAAGTAACACTTTGATCATACCTTTTCTACAACCCAGTTTTATTGCATTAGATCAATCCTCACATATTGCATGGTTAGGATCTAATTAAATTGTGGGATGGGAAGTAGATGAGGTAGTACCTATTACCTGTTTATTATGAAACCTTTGGGAGTTACTTCTACGTTTGCTTATTATGCCATGCTATGCTAGTAGATGTGGATTGGGTGAGTGATATCCATGACAGGTGTGAGATTGATAATTAAGGGTTTATCTAAGGTGGCAACTTAAACACACTTCTGGGTGGATTGAGGCACCTGATGTCTATCAGGACTTGCCTGTTTTTATTTCGGACCGCCACCCAGGCTCAAAGGGATCATAAGATCATTCATGCTAGTAACTTCCGTGTGCAGCCACAAGCCATTATGGGCTCTGGCATAGTTGACTAAGTCGTGCGAACTCTTACAGGGTAGACTAGCAGATGTAGGTGGTACGGTCTACCCGAACGTAAGGTGCTAGCGCTTCTGAAAGACTGTGTCTCGGTCATCCGTCTTCTCAAACACCCTGTAGTGCGAGAAACCAAACGGAGGCGATCGAGTCTTGTGGGGAAAAGTGCGCAAACCTCTGCAGAGTGTACAAACTAATCATGATTAGCCGTGTCCCTGGTTATGGACAACTTGAGTATCTAGTACTTGAATATCATGTGAATCTCATCATGTTACTTCTAATTAATGTTGTTGGGTATTAATTGTTCACTTAATTGGGATCGGAATGTTGTCAACCATTCTCGATGTTTAACAACCACCATGATAGTTAAATAAATTTATTCCTTTGCAGTAGGGAAAAACTGGCTTTACGCAAAACTGTAACCATAGAGCTTTCCACCAGCCATACATGCATATAGTATAGCTCATTACTGTTCATTACTCTCTATGTGTTACATTGCCAGCATATTCCATGTGTTGACCCATTTTCGGGCTGCAACCTTCATGTTGCAGACTTTTCAGACGACGAGTAAGGTGCTTTTAGGTCGTGGTTCTATACTCAGTGATGCCGTTGGAGTTGATGGACCCATTTATCTTTCGAATCTTCCGCTGTTATCGTTATTAGATGGCCTTAAGCCATATTTATTGTAATAAGTTCTCTTTTGAGACATCGATGTAATAAGTGTGTGATTGCCACTCTGCTATAAATCCTTCGAAGTACTGTGTGGTGTCAGCATTACTGATCCAGGGATGACACCGGAGCACAGTAGACTTGATCCATTCGGGTAGGGTCGCTACAGCCACAACAGTTTCAGTTTCCTAACCATGGAAAGGAACCGATTCAAACAAAATGATTAACTCTGGGTTGACAGAGAATTCATAATCCTTATCATCAATAAAGATAGGTGAAGTAGCAAACTTAGGATCATATTGCATTCTAGCATTCACAGATTTTTCTTTATACTTGCATAATAATTTCTCTAGATCATCTCTATCCTTGCAAGCAAGAATATCTCTAGTTGTCTCCTCATTCATAACATAACCTTCCGGTACCTTAGGCAATTCATATCTAGGAGGGATGTTCTAGCAGGTGTTTCAAGATTTTCAGTTTCAAGTTCATCATCAGATTCAACAACATCCTGTTGAATTACTCGAGCAATTTGTTCAAGCAAGGTACTAGCACCATCATAAGTATCATTCATAGAGGAATTAGCATCATCAATAACTTGTGACATATCAGGATTGATAGCATGTGGTGGTGTTGCCAGTTTACTTATAACAGAAGGTGAATCTAAAGCAGAACTAGATGGCAGTTCCTTACCTCCCCTCGTCTTAGAGGGATAAATCTTAGTCTTAGCATCCTTCAGATTCTTCATAGTGATAAATTGATAATAATCCCAAGTGGCTCAACAAATATAGCTATGCTCCCCAGCAATGACAACAGAAAAAGGTCTTGATAACCCACAAGTATAGGGGATCGCAACAGTTTTCGAGGGTAGAGTATTCAACCCAAATATATAGATTCAACACAAGGGGAGACAAAGAATATTTGCAAGTATTAGCAGTTGAGTTCTTAATTCAACTACACCTGGAGATTAATTATCTGCAGTAATGTGATTAGTAGCAAAGTAATATGATAGTTTTGATAATAGTGACAGCAGAAATAGTAACAGTAACAGTGATAGCAGTATTCTTGTAGCAAGTGCAACAGTAATGATAGCAGTAGTAACTTAACAACAACAATATAACATAAATTTGTAGGCATTGTATCGGTAATTTGTTGGATGATATTCATCATGTGATAGTCATAACCTAGGGCGATACGACACTAGGATATAATGAAGGCACGTATTCCGTAAATAGTCATACATGTTTATGGAAAGAACTTGCATGCCATCTTTTATCCTACCCTCCTATGGTAGCGGGGTCCAGTTGGAAACTAAGGGATATTAAGGCCTCCTTTTAATAAGGAACCGGAACAAAGCATTAACACGGTGAATACATGAACTCCTCAAACTACGGTCATCACCGGGAGTGGTCCCGACTATTGTCACCCCGGGGTTGTCGGATCATAACACGTAGTAGGTGACTATAACTTGCAACATCGGATCTAGAACATGCATATAATGGTGATAACATAAATGGTTCAGATCTAAAATCATGGCACCCGGGCCCAAGGTTACAATCATTAAGCATGGCAAAGTCATAGCATCATCAATCTCAGAACATAGTGGATAATAGGGATCAAGCCCTAACAAAACTAACTAGATTATATGATAAATCTCATCCAACTCCTCACCGACCAGCGAACCTACGAAGGAATTACTCACTCCCAATGGGGAGCGACATGGAATTAGTGCTGGAGAAGGGTTGATGATGATGAGGAATGAAGATACCCCTCTCTGGAGCGCCTAACAGACTCCAGATCTAGCCTCCCGATGAAGAACAGGAGGTGACGGTAGCTCTGTCTCATGGATCATGATAATTCTTTCTCCCTGATTTTTTCTAGAAAAATAGGATTTTATAGCATCGGTTTTAGGGTCTGCGGGGCCACCAGGTGGGGACAACCCACCTGGGCACGCCTAGGGGGGCAGGCATGCCCTGGTGGGTTGTTCCCACCCAGGTGCCTCCCTCAGGTGGCTCTTGGCTCCAGAAATTCTCTTTTATTGTATAAAAAATCCTCGCAAAGTTTCGTTCCATTGCGAGAACTTTTATTTCTGCACAAAAAAAAGCACCATGGTAGTTTTGTTGAAAATAGCTTCAGTCTGTGGTTAGTTTCATTCAAATCATGCTAATTAGAGTCCAAAACAAGAGGGAAAGCATTAGGAAAATTAGATACGTTTGAGACATATCAAGCAGCCACGTAAAACTTGCAACAACAAAGTAGAGGACATCTAACTTGTTTTTGCAGGGAATGTTGTGATGTGAAATGGTGAAGACATGATGTGATATACGTTATTGTATGAGATGATCATGTTTTGTAAAAGTTATCGGCAACTGGCCAGAGCCTTATGGTTGTCTCTTTATTGTAAGAAATGCAAACACCATGTAATTGCTTTACTTTATCACTATGCGTTAGCGATAGTTTTAGAAGCAATAGTTGGTGAGACGACCATGACACTATGATGAAGATTAAGGTGTCGAGCCGGTGACAGTGGAGATCATGACGATGCTTTGGAGTTGGAGATCAAAAGGACAAGATGATGATGGCCATATCATGTCACATATTCTGATTGCATGTGATGTTTATCTTTTATGCATCTTATTTTGCTTAGTACGGCTGTAGCATTATAAGATGATCCCTTAACTAAAATTTCAAGGTATAAGTGTTCTCCCTGAGTATGCACCGTTGCGATAGTTCGTCGTGTTGAGACACCACATGGTGATCAGGTGTGATAGACTCTATGTTAACATACAATGGGTGCAAGATAGTTTTGCACATGCAGAATACTCGGGTTAAACTTGACGAGCCTGGCATGTATAGACATGGCCTCGGAACACTAGGGATCGAAAGGTCGAACGTGAATCATATAGTAGATATGATCAACATAGAGATGTTCACCATTGATGACTACTCCATCTCACATGATGATCGGACATGGTTTAGTTGATTTGGATCACGTATCATTTAGATGACTTGAGGGATGACTATCTAATGGGAGTTCTTAAGTAATATGATTAACTGAACTTAATTTATCATGAACTTAGTCCTGATAGTTTTGAATATCTATGTTGTAGATCAGTGGCCTGTGCTACCGTTCCCTTGAATTTTAACGCGTTCGTAGAGAAAGCTAAGTTGAAAGATGATGGTAGAAACTACACGGACTGGGTCTGTAACTTGAGGATTATCCTCATTGCTGCACAGAAGAATTATGTCCTTAATGCACTGCTAGGTGAAAGGCCTGCTGCAGGAGCAGATGCTGATGTTATGAACACTGGCAAGCTCGATTTGATGACTACTCAATAGTTCAGTGTGCCATGCTTTACGGCTTAGAATCGGGACTTCAAAGACATTTTGAACGTCATGGACTATATGAGATGATCCAGGAGTTGAAGTTAATATTTCAAGCAAATGCCCGAGTTGAGAGATATGAAGTCACCAACAAGTTCTATAGCTGCAAGATGGAGGAGAATAATTCTGTTAGTGAACACATACTCAAAATGTCTAGGTATCATAATCACTTGACTCAGCTGGGGGTTAATCTTCCAGTGATAGTGTTATTGACAGAGTTCTTCAATCACTGCCACTAAGCTACAAAGGCTTCGTGATGAACTATAATATGCAAGGGATGAACAAGACAATTCCTAAGCTCTTTGTAATGCTCAAAGCTGTGGAGGTAGAAAAAGGGCAAGGGAAAGAAGGGGAACTTCAATAAGAATGGCAAGCAAGTTGCCACTACCGGGAAGAAGCCCAAATCTGGACCCAAGCCTGAAACTGAGTGTTTCTAATGCAAAGGGATTGGTCACTGGAAGCGGAACTGCCCCAAGTATTTGGCGGATAAAAAGGATGGCAAAGTGAACAAAGGTATATTTGATATACATGTTATAGATGTGTACCTTACTAATGCTCTTAGTAGCACCTAGTTATTTGATACTTATTCGGTTGCTCATATTTGTAACTTGAAACAAGGGCTACGGATTAAACGAAGATTGGCTAAGGGCGAGGTGACGATGCGCATCAGGAATGGTTCCAAGGTCGATGTGATGGCCTTCGGCACACTACCTCAACATCTACCTTCGGGATTAGTTTTAGACCTAAATAATTGTTATTTGGTGCCAGCATTGAGCATGAACATTATATCTGGATCTTGTTTAGTGCGAGACGGTTATTCATTTAAATCAAAGAATAATGGTTGTTCTATTTATATGAGTAATATCGTTTATGGTCATGCACCCTTGAAGAGTGGTCTATTTTTGTTGACTCTCGATTGTGGTGATACACATATTCATAATATTGATGCCAGAAGTTGCAAAGTTGATAATGATAGTGCAACATATTTATGGCACTGCCCTTTACGTCATATTGGTGTAAAGCACATGAAGAAACTCCATGCAGATGGGCTTTTGGAATCACTTGATCATGAATCATTTGATACTTGCAAACCATGCCTCATGGGAAAGATGACTAAAACTCCGTTCTCTGGAACAATGGAGCGAGCTAATGACTTATTGGAAATAATACATACTGATGTATGCGGTCCCATGAGTATTGAGGATCACAGCGGGTATTGTTATTTTCTAACCTTCACATACTATTTGAGCATGTCGGCGTCCTGGGAATGGGGGTTCCCAGACTTGCCTGCCTGCGGCCCAGAGCGTGGCTCCACAAGCGGCCTGGTACGGCCTATCTTCAGCAGCAACAACTCAAGAACCTCGCGAGGGGCCAAGCCTCGCTAGGCGGATGATGCCAAGACCTCTCTGAGGGCAGCCTCACTAGGCTGGCTCCTGAGGAGCAGAGATATCTATGCAAGGAGCACCTCACAAGGTTCACGTGACGTGAGCCATGACGACCAAGGCCAGGCGAGTGCCAGCGGGCGCAGTGTACCAGTTTCCTCTTTGGTGCTAAGGAGGCAAGTGCAGGCGCGGGGTCCCGAGGAATCAAGCAAAGGTTTCCATATCGGTGCAATAAGACCAAGACCAGCAGGGCGGGAGGACAGAGGTCATCACGGAGCCCACAGCAGCATCACCACCATAGCCTTTGGCAGGCAAAGACCACCTTTTGTCAGGATAGCTTGTATTAGTTGTCCCCCTTCAAACTTGGCCATTGTGGGATTCCTTCCCGCCTGACATTTGGGAAGAGGACCAAGCCCACTATAAGTAGGACTTAGCCACCACCATAAAGGAGGATCTGAGATTGGATTCATTCCACCCTATCGAGCTCACCAGTTCATCGAGCCCAAGAACACCTCACCTCCTAAGGCTGTTCATCCATTGTATTAGTTCATCCTCAGCCCCCCGAGGCAATCCACCCACGAACTGGAGTAGGGTATTACACCACCAGGTGGCCCGAACCAGTATAAACCCTCGTGTCTCTTGTCCTTTGGGTCCGTCGAGCTAGGCCGTGGAGTCGTTGAGTGTGTGAGTCGGGAAGAGAGTGTTCTTCGTGCGCACCCTAGAGTTCGAACCTCACAAGGGTTTGCCGGAACCCGCAATACTACATTTGGCACGCCAGGTAGGGGTGTGCCGGAGCTCCGCCTCTTCGCTCGATCCGCCCCTCCGCTCGCGTCGTCTCTCCGCCTGGCCCTCATGGCAGGCGCCGCTCGACCGGCTGGGTCGACGGGCGCGCATGGAGGCACCATGGGCCTCCGGGCCTTCACCCCCGCCATATGACAGGTGCAGTGGCCATGCAAGTTCAAGCCGGATATGCCGCCTCGCTATGATGGTGCGGTGGACACAGTAGCCTTCTTGCTGGTATATGAGGAGGCCATTCGGGAAGCTGGAGGAGATGAGAGGGTCATGGCCAACTGGTTCCCCATGGCCCTGGCCGGCTGATGTCTACTACACAACCTTCTTCTTGTAGACATTGTTGGGCCTCCAAGTGCATAGGTTTGTAGGACAGTAGCAAATTTCCCTCAAGTGGATGAGCTAAGGTTTATCAATCCATGGGAGGCATAGGATGAAGATGGTCTCTCTCAAACAACCCTGCAACCAAATAGCAAAGAGTCTCTTGTGTACCCAACACACCCAATACAATGGTAAATTGTATAGGTGCACTAGTTTGGCGAAGAGATGGTGATACAAGTGTAATATGGATGGTAGATATTGGTTTTTCTAATCTAAAAATATAAAAACAGCAAGGTACATAATGATAAAAGTGAGCGAAAACGGTATTGCAATGTGTTGAAACAAGGCCTAGGGTTCATACTTTCACTAGTGCAAGTTCTCTCAACAATAATAACATAATTGGATCATATAACTACCCCTCAACATGCCACGAAGAGTCACTCCAATGTCACTAATAGAGGAGAACAAACTAAGAGATTATTGTAGGGTACGAAACCACCTCAAAGTTATTCTTTATGATCGATCTTTTCAAGAGTCCGTAGTAAAATAACACGAAGCTATTATTTCTGTTCAATCTATCCTAGAGTTCGTACTAGAATAACACCTTAAGACACAAATCAACCAAAACCCTAATGTCACCTAGATACTTCAATGTCACCTCAAGTATCCGTGGGTATGATTATACGATATGCATCACACAATCTCATATTCATCTATTCAACCAACACAAAGAACTTCAAAGAGTGCCCCAAAGTTTCTACCAGAGAGTGAAGACGAAAACGTGTGCCAACCCCTATGCATAAGTTCACAAGGTCACGGAACTCGCAAGTTGATCACCAAAACATACATCAAGTGGATCACGTGAATATCCCATTGTCACCATAGATAAACACATGCAAGACATACATCAAGTGTTCTCAAATCCTTAAAGATGGCCACCGGAGAGAGATAAGATAACTTCAAAGGGAAAACTCAATCTATTACAAGAGAGTAGAGGGGGAGAAACATCATAAGATCCAACTATAATAGCAAAGCTCACGATACATCAATATCATGCCGAATCAAGAACACGAGAGAGAGAGAGAGATAAAACACGTAGCTACTGGTACATACCCTCAGCCCCGAGGGTGAACTACTCCCTCCTCGTCATGGAGAGCGTCGGGATGATGAAGATGGCCACCAGAGAGGGATTCCCCCTCCGGCAAGGTGCCAAAACGGGTTTAGATTGGTTTTCAGTGGCCATAGAGGCTTGCGGCGGCGGAACTCCCCAACTAGGTTATTTTCTGGAGGTTTCAGTATTTATAGGAATTTTTGGCATCAGGAACAAGTCAGGGGGGTCCCCGAGTCGTCCACGAGATAGGGCGGCGCGCCTGAGGGGTAGGGCACAGCCCCCACCCTCGTAGATGGCCCGGGAATCTTCTGGCCCAACTCTTCTACTCCGGGGGCTTCTTTTGGTCCATAAAAAATCATCAAAAATTGGCACGTCAATTGGACTCCATTTGGTATTCCTTTTCTGTAGAAATCAAAAACAAGGAAAAAACAGAAACTAGCACCGGGCTTCTTTCTAGGTTAATACGTTAGTCCCAAAAATCATATAAAATAGCATATAAATGCATATAGAACATCCTACATGCATAATATAATAGCATGGAACAATAAATAATTATACATACGTTGTAGACGTATCAAGCATCCCCAATCTTAATTCATGCTCGTCCTCAAGTAGGTAAATGATAAAAATAGAATTTTTGATGTGGAATGCTACCTAACATATTTATCAATGTAATCTTCTTTATTCTGGCAAGAATATTCAGATCCGAAAGATTCAAGACAAAAGTTTAATATTAACATAAAAATAATAATACTTCAAGCATACTAACCAAGCAATTATGTCTTCTCAAAATAACATAGCCAAAGAAAGCTCATCCCTACAAAATCATATAGTTTGGCCATTCTTCATTTTTGTCACACAAAATGTTCCCATCATGCACAACCCCAATGAGAAGCCAAGCAATTGTTTCATACATAGTATTCTCAAACTTTTTCAACTTTCACGCAATATATGAGCGCGACGCATGGACATAATACTATGGGTGGAATAGAATATGATGATGGAGGTTGTGTGGAGAAGACAAAAAGGAGAAAGTCTCACATTGACGTGGCTAATAAATGGGCTATCGAGATGCCCATCAATTGATGTCAATGCGAGGAGTAGGGATTGCCATGCAACGGATGCACTAGAGCTATAAATGTATGAAAGCTCTACAAAAGAAACTAAGTGGGTGTGCATCCAACTTGCTTGCTCACGAAGACCTAGGGCATTTGAGGAAGGCCATTGTTGGAATATACAAGCCAAGTTCTATAATGAAAATTATCCACTAGTATATGAAAGTGACAAAATAAGAGACTCTCTATCATGAAGATCATGGTGCTACTTTGAAGCACAAGTGTGGTAAAAGAATAGTAGCATTGCCCCTTCTCTCTTTTTCTCTCTTTTTTTGGCCTTTCTCTTTTTTATTTGGCCTTTCTCTTTTTTTCCTCACACGGGACAATGCTCTGATAATGATGATTATCACACTTCTATTTATTTACAACTCAAGGATTACAACTCGATACTAGAACAAAATATGACTATATGAGTGCCTTCGGCGGTGTACCGGGATGGGCAATGAATCAAGAGTGACATGTATGAAAAAATATGAGTGGTGGCTTTGCCACAAATACGATGTCAACTACATGATCATGCAAGGCAATATGACAATGATGAAGCGTCTCATAATAAACGGAACGGTGGAAAGTTGCATGGAAATATATCTCGGAATGGCTATGGAAATGCCATAATAGGTAGGTATGGTGGCTGTTTTGAGGAAGATATAAGGAGGCTTATGTGTGATAGAGCGTATCATATCACAGGGTTTGGATGCACCGGCGAAGTTTGCACCAACTCTCGAGGTGAGAAAGGGCAATGCATGGTACCGAAGAGGCTAGCAATGATGGAAGGGTGAGAGTGCGTATAATCCATGGACTCAACATTAGTCATAATGAACTCACATACTTATTGCAAAAATCGACAAGTCATCAAAAACTAAGCACTACGCCAATGCTCCTAGGGGGATAGATTGGTAGGAAAAGACCATCGCTCTTCCCTGACCGCCACTCATAAGGAAAGCAATCAAAGAAACACCTCATGCATCAAATGTCACACAACAGTTACCATACGTGCATGCTACGGGACTTGCAAACCTCAACACAAGTATTTCTCAATTTCACAATTACTCAACTAGCATGACTCTAATATCACCATCTTCATATCTCAAAACAATCATCAAGTATCAAACTTCTCATAGTATTCAATGCACTCTATATGGAAGTTTTTATTATACCCATCTTGAATGCCCATCATATTAGGACTAATTTTATAACCAAAGAAAATGACCATGTTGTTCTAAAAGACTCTCAAAATAATATAAGTGAAGCATGAGAGATCAATAATTTATTTAAAATAAAACCACCACTGAGGGAGTTCTGGATTAGGGGGTCTCCGGATAGCCGGACTATATCCTTTGGCCGGACTATTGGACTATGAAGATACAAGATTGAAGACTTCGTCCTGTGTCCGGATGGGACTCTCCTTGGCGTGGAAGGCAATCTAGGCAATACGGATATGTAGATCTCCTCCCTTGTAACCGACCTTGTGTAACCCTAGCCCCCTCCGGTGTCTATATAAACCGGAGGGTTTAGTCCGTAGGACAACAGACAATCATACCATAGGCTAGCTTCTAGGGTTTAGCCTCTACGATCTTGTGGTAGATCAACTCTTGTAATACTCATATCATCAAGAACAATCAAGCAGGACGTAGGGTATTACCTCCATCAAGAGGGCCCGAACCTGGGTAAACATCGTGTCCCCTGCCTCCTGCAACCATCCGCTTTAGACGCACAGTTCAGGACCCCCTACCCGAGATCCGCCGGTTTTGACACCGACATTGGTGCTTTCATTGAGAGTTCCACTGTGCTGTCGCCATAAGGTTTGATGGCTCCTTCGATCATCGGTAATGATGCGGTCCAGGGTGAGGTTTTCCTCTCCGGACAGATCTTTGTATTCGGCGGCTTCGCACTATGGGCCAATTCGCTAGGCCATCTGGAGCAGATCGAGAGCTACGCCCCTGGCCATCAGGCACTACAGGAATCCAGTACTTTGCCGTCTGCCACGGCGGACGGCAAAGGCACGGACGGCTGACGGCAAAGAGCTTTGCCGTCAGTGGCAGACGGCAAACAGTGACGGCAAAGACAGGGTCGGCAAACAGGTCCTTTGCCGTCTGCTTCTTATGGCGGACGGCAAAGAGCCCTTTGCCTACAGCGGCGGACGGCAAAGAGGAGGGACGGAAAAATAATGCACGTTAGTCCGTTAGGCGGCTAACGGCAGCCTTTGCCGTCCGCCAGTTGACGTCAGCAATACGTCAGTGCCCGCTGTGTTTTGCCGTCTGCCCGGCGGACGGCAAAGGCAAAGTCTTTGACATCAGCTTAGCTTTGCCGTCCGCCACGGTAGGCAAATTTGCCAAATGGCCCATCCCTCAGGAAGCACATGTGGGCGCCACGTTCCCCCTTTGCCACGGACGGCAAAGGGCCTGCACTGCCTCTTTTTTATTCTATTTTTCTTATATCCAACAATTATCACAGCAAATATATCACAGCACATATATATCCATCACACAAATATCCAGCACATATACATCCAACATAATAAATATCCATCCATACATACATAGTAGGTTGCACATAGTTCCATCGATCCATACATATTACAATATGCAAAGTTTCATCATAGCAATCTAGTTTCATCATAGCAAGTGAGCAGAATACAAGAAGTGCATCAAAGGAAAAAACAAGCAATCCATCATAGGAAGCTAGCTTCCGTGAAGTGAATGAAACCTGCAAAATGACAAATAAGAAAGTTCGAAAAAGAAGGAAGAAGAATTAGACTAGAAGAAAAAGAATAGAAGAAGAAGAATAGAAGAAGAAGAAGAAGAAGAAGAAGAAGACTGTAAGAAGAAGTATATGCCATTTATTAGCTAACTTAGGTGAAATGTATCGTTTATGAGCTAACCTAGGTGAAATGGGTAGTTTATGAGCTATCCTAGGTGAAATGGATCATTTTGGAGCTAAGTTAGGTGAAATGGGTCGTTTATGAGCTAACCTAGGTGAAATTGATCATTTTGGAGCTAACCTAGGTGAAATTGATCATTTTGGAGCTAACTTAGTTGAAATGGGTCGTTTATGAGCTAACTAAGGTGAAATGCCACGTTTTTGAGCTAACTAAGGTAAAATGAATCGTTTTTGAGCTAACTTAGGTGAAATGGGTAATTTTGGAGCTAACCTATGTGAAATGGGTTATTTTGGAGCTAACCTAGGTGAAATGGGTCATTTTAAAGCTAACGTAGGTAAAATGGATCATTTAGGAGCTAATCTATGTAAAATGGGTCATTTTAGAGCTAACTTGGATAAATTGGATCACTTGTAAGCTAACTAAGGTAAAATGAGTCATTTTAGAGCTAACTTAGGTAAAATGGATCGTTTATGAGCTAACTAAGCTAATTATGCAATTTTTGACATAAGTAAGCTAAGTACATATCGTTTTAGAGCTAACTTAGGTAAAATGGATGGTTTATGAGGTCAGTAAGCTTATTAAGTCATTTTGGAGGAAAAGAAGCTAACTCTAGGTCATTATGGTAAGCATATTGGAGGAAATAAAGCTAAGTCTAGGTCTTTATGCATTTGTTAAGCAAAACACTAGAGAAACTTACCGTGATCACGGAGGTGTAGGAGCGGGCTGGCTCGCGCCGGTAGCTGGAGAAGGATCGTGCGATGCGTTTCTGGAGTTAAGCTGCACCAAAGATCATTTCCAATGTCTCGTTAGCATTATGACACTCAAATGTTAAGACTAGCAAGTAATGTCCATTCAAATTAAACTCACCGTGGTCCCAGGAGCAATCACTGGCATCGGCGGAGCGGTCTGACTGGACTTCTCGCACACAGACTGCACATTTGGTTTTCACAACAGAGTCATACTAGTTAGTAATGAGACTCAAATGTTAAGACTAGCAAGTAATCTGTAGAAGAAACTTACCACAAGGAGCTCGTACATGGCCCTTGCCTGCATGTCATTCCGTGCCCTCTCCTCCTCCAACATCTTTGTCGTCCTCTTCTCCAACTCCCGCTGCCTCTCCGCCGCCTCCGCCAGAAGTTTCTCCGTTCTATCTCTCACTCTGTATAGCAGCCTGCAACACCACTCACATGATCATTTGTAATCATTGATGGAAGCGCACACAATGTAATGGAGAAAGATAGCTGAGTACATATAACTAACCTTGAAGGCGAGTTGGACTGGCCGTTCATGAGGCCTTATCTCAGGAGCGAAGCTCGACTGGCGTGCCTTGATCTCCGGGAGAGTGCTAGGACAGCGGATAAGTCCATCTCCCATGGCTATGGAGCCATGGGACCTCTCGCCACCAGATATCATCAGCAGCTCTGTATCAATGGGACCCTGGCTCGGGTTAAAGTCCTCCCCTTTCCTCGCCTTCCCCTGATCTCTATATTGCACGAGCTTGTCATGGGAGGAGATGTTGGTGAAGTTCTTTGGATCATCGAGGTCAGATGCAGAGAATGCCTTGACTTTCTTGTAAGGGCTAGTGTGGGCCATGGCATACAGGTCGTACACCTCTGGCACCTTATCCGCCTTATTGTAGTGTGCCTGAAAGAGAGAAGCAAAGTAAATTAGTGATTAAAGGGCTAAAGATAGCATGATGAATGAATTGCATGAATCATGAAGCAAACCACATACCCAGTTCCGCCCGTACTAAAATAAGTTGGAGCTGCCTTGGTGGTGTGGCACACCTTACATTTGGGCACATTTGTCCTTGGCCTCTTTGTGGGTGGCCAGCCATTCTTTTGAGCACCATGCATTGACCAACACCTCCCAACAATCCATCCGATCCGCACACCAACTCGGAGGGGCCTAAGTTAGCAAATAGAAACTTGAGCGCTACGGCTATGAATTACTAAATGAAGGAAGTAAGTACAAGGCCTTAAGAATTACCTTCATGTACTGCTCCTTACTCAAGAACTTATCGCGGCACTCCTGCTTGGGCTTCTTGATACCACGCCCGGCGTAGTAGTCTCGAACAGCCTGCACCCAAACCTCATGCCGTAAGTTCTGAAGTAGGCGCTTGCACTCCTTGTGGATAACATCTGCCACCTCCTCCTCGTACCCTCCTCACACCTGTAGAATGTCTGCAATCAAATGAGACAATATTGATTAGTACAATTAATAACTAGCTAGTTGAAGATTTTTAATTGTGTAAAGGAGCAATTACCCAGAACTTTCTGATCACCACGTCTGCCCTCGTCTCGCACAAGACACCGTCGATAATCTCACTCGGTGGGGCCGGGGCAGCCAAGTAGTGCTCCCAAGTCAATCCAACCTCTGGAAGCCGACCCTCACCAGGCAACGTGATAAACCCCGGGAAGTTTTGCCAAATCAGAACTCCAAGGAAGGAGTTGGGCCGGCGGACACTTTCATGGTGGTCCCAACCCCTGCAGCATGACAAGGCCAACACATCAGTTATTTGAAGAAACGTGAATGCAGAAGGTACAAAAAGATTAAATGCACTTACCTCTCCCCATCAGGGAAAATCAACCACCTCTGCTCACGGGTCGCCGGCACAGACGGGAGCCGTGTAACACCACGCTGGTAGACGTTGCCCCCCTCCTCCCCCTCCTCCTCAAAATCAGTTGGCTCCCCGCCATCATCAGCATGGCCACTCAGCTCCCCGCCATCATCAGCATGGCCACTCGGCTCCTCAGGTTGACCCGACCAGTTACCCCATCCAGACGTGTGCTCCTCCGGGGTCTTGTGGGCCCATGTCTCATGGGCCAAAGGCCCGTCAACCCGAGGCTCATGGGCCGAAGACCCGTGGACCGGAAGCTCGTGGACCGGAGTCCGTGCAGCCTCCTCCTCAGACGAGTCCACCCTAGCAGTCACGTGCTCGGGTGAAACAGCTGGGGGCGGCGGCAAGGAAGGCGCCGTAAGAGTCACCCTACCTCCTCTCCCGCGACCACGTGCTCCACCTCCTCTCTTCTTCTTACCTCGTCCCCTGTTGGGCACCGCGGTCGATGAATAAGGGCCCGGCGGTGTCGCCATACTGTCCAGCAACGCTCGGCGGAGAGGTGCGTGTGGAATGGAAGACCTCGCACCATGCGCCGATGAAGAAGGGGCCTCGGCGCACTCCCGACCAGCGCCCACCATCTTTCAACACCTGCCATGACAAAGAATAAACGAAATTAGTACAACATAAAAAAGTACCGACATGAATAATAATATGTATATCACTTAACTGTATCATCATCAAGTACAACATAAAAAATTGAATACCTGACACTACTAATAATCTCGATCAGTATCATCAATAAATGCATAATCATCATCATCACTATAATCAATGATGGGCTCATAGGGTTCATTGGCATCAACATGTGCAAGGCCACCTTGACGTAATCGGTCAAGCATTGACAGGTCATCCGCAGCAGTAACCTCTTCTTGTTCCGGCTCTTCTTGTTCCTCCTCTGGGTGATGTCGGATTCATTGTCGCTATCTACTTCAATGTTTTGGGGTGAAGTATAGCGGTTCTTGAAACGCTTTTTGGAAAGACGTGTCTCTTGGAAGAATTCTCCTTCATATGTGTCTGGGTTGATGTGAGGTTCATAATCCTCTTCCTTTGGGGGAGAAAGTCTAGCACATGGCGGCACTTCATAAACGACATCCCAACCTTTCAGATTTGGATTAGTTTGGCAGGCCCACGGTAGATAGAATACTTGGGTCGCCTGTTGAGCCGTATTATAGACATCAGGAACATCTAAATGGGTGCTTTGGTTGATTTCAACTAGCCCTATATGTTCATGAGTCCTTCTAGTCACCTTCGGCTGAAACCAATAACATTTGAAGACTGCGACATTCGGTGGGTTTTCACCATAGAATAGAAGTTCATAAATTGCTTCAACTCTCCCATAATACTCGGTACCTCCTTCCCCGACAGCAGATACACAACAATTTGTAGACTTTCGGTCGGCCATGGATAGCTCTTTGCCATAGGTACGAAAGCGATACCCGTTGATGTCGTACTTGTCAAATGAACGGACCATATAGTCAAAACCATTAGCAACTTGTCTCAGTTCGGCGTCCATAGACTCTGAATTAGCCTACAAGTTTAATATGAAAGGATTGTTGCATTACGCACAAATTAGCGAATGAAATGAAATTGTCTAATAAAAATTACCGTTTGTTTGAACCAAGAGATAAAACCGGGATAGCCGCCTCCTTGCTTTGCGAGAAGCTCATACTCTTCGACAGAATCCTTTTGGATCTTCGCTCCATACGAGAATATGGCAACGTATTGACTGTATGACATATCCAGGAATAAGAGCAGTTCAAAGGAAATAAAAGTTGTGAAACTATGTACCGAGAAGTTACTCGATGTACGGCCGCACTTCTATCAGGTTGTTGAAGATATACAACGAAATGGTTCGCCATTCTTCGTTATCCAAAGATACTGGATGTGAAACACTAGCTGGTGTGAGATTCCCTTTGAATAGGCTGAGGTTGGATCCACCCTTTTTAGGGTCGTCAGCATTGTACCGAGGCTTTGGATTATGCAAATGACGATTTTTGGCTTCGTAGTGTGCTGTTACGAAGTTTGCCGCCTCCTCTGTGATGAATGCCTCAGCCATCGATGCTTCAATTCTACGTTTATTTTTACATTTTTCTCGAAGCGTCTTCTGCATCCTCTCAGTTGGTTAGCACCAATGATTTTGCACGGGCCCCCCCAATCTTGCCTCGGTCGGGAGATGCAAAATCAAATGCTGCATTGGATTAAAGAAGCCCGGTGGAAAGATCTTCTCTAACTTGCAGATCAACTCCGGCACCAACTCTTCCATTTCTTCTAGCACGCCACGCGATAGTTATTTCGCACAAAGAACACGGAAGAAATAGCTGAGTTCTGCCAGTACTAGCCATTCATCCTCAGGGATGAAGCCACGCAACATCACCGGCATTACCCGCTCAATCCATATGTGCCAATCATGACTCTTGAGACCAAATATCTTCAGTTTATCAAGATTCGCTCCCCTCTTTAGATTCGCTGCATACCCATCGGGGAACATCAACTGCTGTTGCACCCACAAGATAATTTCCCTCATAACTGGCCTTCCAAGATTGAACCATGCCTTTGGCTTCGTCCAGTTCTACTTTCCTTTCGGTTCTTTCATGTTTTGTAATGGCCTATCACATAGCGCCTCCAAATCGACTCTAGCCTTAGTATTATCCTTTGACTTCCCATCTATGCCGAACAATGTACCAAAAAGTGCCTCGGCGATATTCTTCTCAGTGTGCATCACGTCGATATTGTGTGGGCAAAGGAGGTCTTTGAAGTAAGGCAGATCCCATAAGCATGTTTTGTGAGTCCACGCGTGCTTAGTATTATACCCCTTGAAGTACCCTGGACGTTGTGGATCTGGCTCGAGAGCGTTTAACTGATCCAGGGACTGTTGGCCTGTCAATGCAGGTGGTGTAAATTTTTTGACAACTCTACCCCTGATGAAGTTCTTCTTGTCTTTCCTGAACTTATGGCGAGGATCCAGGAACTGTCTATGCATGTCGAAGCAAGAAAACTTATGACCGGCCTGAAGCCAACGAAACTCAAGAGCTCCCTTGCATGTGGGGCACGGGAACCTTCCATGCACACACCAACCAACGAATAGCGCATACGCCGACAAGTCATGCGTCGAGTACATGTACCAGACACGCATTATGAAGTTTCGTTTGCTATAGGCGTCGTATGTCTTGAACCCATTATCCCAGGCTTCTTGCAATTCATCCTTAAGCAGCTGCATGTACACATTCATATTTTTCCCCGGATAGTTGGGCCCTGGAATTATCAACGTCAGGAAAATGTTCTTTCTTTGCATAATCTGTCCAGGGGGGAGATTCAGTGGAAAGACAAATATGGGCCAACAACTGTATTGGGCTGCAATCATACCAAACACACTAAACCCATCCGTGCTGATGCCGACTCGAGGATGTCTCGGATCCACCGCTTTGTCAGCATGTAATTCATCAAATTTTTCCACGCAACACCATCCGATGTGTGTACCATCATCAGATTCCCATCTGCATCTAGTTCTGTTCTTTTGCCTGTTTTGTGCCATGTCATCTATCTGGCCGTCTCTTCGACCATGAAAAGATGTTGAAGTCTTGGTACGATTGGCATATACCGAAGAACACTAACGGGGATTTTGGTCTGTGTCTTCTCACCCATACCGTTATCTACCACAATATACCTGGAAGACTTGCAAATGGGACAATAGTTCAAGTCCGCATAGTCAAGCCTAAATAAGGCACATCCTTTCTCACACGCATGTATCTTCTCATAGGGCATCTTCAGTGCACAGAGGATTTTGTCCGACTGGTACAGGTTTGCAGGCATTACATGGCCTTCGGGTAGAAAGCGTCCAAATACTGTCATAATTGCGTCATAGCATTCTCTGCCCAAGTTGAAGTGAGCCTTCAGAGCCATTACTTGTGAGATGGCATCCAACTGACAAAGCTCAGTGTGCTCGTGGAGCGGATGTTTTGAAGACTCCAACATTTCATTGAAGGCCTTTGCAGATTCCTCCATCTCCTCGTCCGAATCCCGAGCATCATCATAGTCTTGCACCATGTTTTCCATCCCGGTACCATGCTCATCGGTGCGACGACGATCCACCTCAGCTCGGTCACGTTGGGCAGACTCACCATGAAATGTCCACACTGTATAATCGGGCGTAAAACCACTCTTCTGCAGGTGTTTGCCCATTTCAGCCTCTGTCCTCTTTTCCCAATTGCCGCACCGGAAACAGGGGCACCAGGTTTTCTTCTGGCCATTTGCAAATGTGGCTTGCACAAACCCCTTGGTTTTTGTGAACCATTCAGCGCTCCATTTGTTCTGACCAGTGTGACCGGTATACATCCACGCACGATCACTCATCTTGACTTTCAGAGCTACTGGACACACAACAATTATATATGTAATTCACCATGTATATATTCATCAGTTGATCTACTTTGTCAATTTTATTACGTCCATGCAACCTACACTCTAATAGGTAATGATAGGTCCTAATCCCACCCGTGTATGTGTAGATTGGGTTCATTTTCCCATGCTATGCTCTGGATCCGACGCAAAATTTTGGCAGCACCTCCCCACTGTTCTCCTGATACACGTCTCTGCAATAAACAGAGAGGATGTGTACCCGGAGAACAACAGGGGAGGCACTGACGAAATTTATGCGTCGGATCCGGAGCAAAGCATATGGGAAAATGAACCCAATCTACACATACTCGGGCTGTCCATGGATAGCGTTGGACAATTCGAAAGAATCAAGGTTATAAATATGCAAATGCATGCATATTTATAACTATGCCGCTTTCGAACGGGAGACACATATTGGTTACGCATACTGATGATTCAAGACACATATATAGCTAGCTATCAAGTTTCATCGGAATAGATCAAATAATTAATGGTGGAGGAGGACATGTCATTTGTCCTCACCCATGAATGAAGGGGCAGAGCTCGTCAAACGCACGGCGAGGTCATCGAACACCAAACCTCGAAGCAATGAAACAACTGCACATTTAAAACTACCCGATCAACACAATTATATATGATGTTTTTCATAACAAAATCGAAAAATATATGACCTAACTAATAATTCACAAATATATGACCCCGTCGGCCTCTGGAAGGCCAAAGAACACCTTTTCGGGAGGTGTCGGGGGTCGGGGTGTCGTGTCGGTGTCGGGGTGCCGTGTGGGGGTCGGGGTGCTGTTTCGGGGTCGGGGGTCTGGGTGTCGTGTCGGTGTTGGGGTATCGTGTCGGTGTCGGGGTGTTGTTTCGGGGTCGGGGTGTCGTGTCGGGGTTCAGGGTGTCGGGGTCAGGGGGTCGGGGGTCGGGTCGGGGTCGGGGTGTCGGGTCCAGGGTGTCGGGGTGTCGGGTCAGGCTCGGGGTGGGGTGTCGGGGTCGGGGTCGGGGTCGATCAGGGTCTCGGGGTCGGGGTGCCGGGTCGGGGTCGGTTTGCCGTGTCGGTGTCGGGGTCGGGGTGTCGGGTCAGGCTCGGGGTGTCAGGGTCGGGGTCGGGGTCGGGGTCGATCGGGGTGTCGGGGTCGGGGTGTCGTGTCGGGGTGCCAAGTCGGGGTCGGGGTGCCGGGTCGGGTCGGGTTTTTTCCTCTTTTTTCCTTTTCTTCTTCTTCCTCTTCTTCCCTTTCTTCCTTTTCTTCCTTTTTTTTCCTTCTTCTTCTTCTTCTTCTTCTTCTTCCTCCTCCTTTCCTTTTTCCTCTTCTTCTTCTCCTCCTCTCCTCTTTTTTCTTCTTCTTCTTCCTCTTTTATTTTTTCTTCTCCTAATCTTCTTCTTCTTCCTTTCCTTTTTCCTCTTCTTCTTCTTCTCCTCTCTCCTCTTTTTTTCTTCTTCTTCTTTCCTAAAACTAAACTAAACCTAAACCTAAAACTAAAACTAAAACTAAAACTAAATCTAAACTAAACATAAACCTAAAACTAAAAAAACAGAAAAAAGGAAAAAACTAAATCTAAACCTAATACTAAACTAAAACTAAACCTAAACCTAAAACTAAACCTAAAACTAAAACTAAAACTAAATCTAAACTAAACATAAACCTAAAACTAAGAAAACAGAAAAAAAATGGAAAAAAAAGAGCAGGAGAGCTCACCTGGGGCAGGGCCGGCGGAGGAGGTGGCCGGTGGAGGGGGGCGGGGGGGGGGGGGGGGGGGGGGGGGGTACCGGGGCGCGGCGGTGCCGAGACGGCAGGGCGGCGGGGGCGACGGGGCGGGGGACCGGTGGGGCGCCGGGTGGTGGGGCGCCGGCGTCGGGCGGCAGTGGCGACGGGGCGGGGGGCCGGTAGGGCGGCGGGGTGATGGGCGACGGGGTGGTGGGGCGACGGGGCGGCGGTGAGTGGTGGGGGCAGCGGCACGCGTGTGAGGGAGAGAAACAGAGAGAGAGGGGGGCGGGGTGGGGCGCGGTCGTTAACATTATGTTAAATCTTTGCCGTCCACCCCCCTTTGCCGTCCGCTTATTTGCTCTTTGCCGTCTGCTAGCAGACGGCAAAGAGGGGGGCCAGTTAAGTTTTTTTAAGCACCTCGTCAGTGGGGCCCCCTCCCTCTTTGCCGTCTGCTAGCCGACGGCAAAGAATCTTTGCCATCAGCTAGCGGACGGCAAAGAACTGGTTGATGGCAAAGAAGGTCTTTGCCATCAGCCAGTTCTTTGCCATCTGCTTTTGGGTAGCTGCTGGCAAAGAGCTTCTTTGTCGTCTGCTAGCAGACGGCAAAGAGCTGGAAGATGGCAAAATAGCTGATTCCAGTAGTGAGGTGAAGTTTGGAAACTTAAACTACACTGCCGACATCCGCGGAGACTTGATCTTCAAGGGATTCAAGCCCATGTCAGGTGCGCCGCACAGTCACGACGAGCATGACGTAACTCTGCCGTCGGACAATACTCGGGAGATCGCATCTGCAACTAGTCCGGCCGTCAATACGGAGCAAATCACGCCATCCGAGAGCGGAGGGATAGACCCCGCCATGTAGGCCGCACTCTCAGTGGCGATAGAGCCAGATACTGACTTCACCCCTTACGAGAGCCGTGTCGCCGAACCCCTAGATTCATCCCCTGCCACGGAATCCGAGCCACTTACATCCGTGCCAGTCGAATGCGATTGGGCGCCGATCATGGAGTTCACCTCCACGGATATCTTTCAACACTCACCTTTCAACGATGTGCTAAATTCATTAAGGTCTCTCTCCCTGTCAGGAGAACCTTGGCCGAACTATGTCCGGCTAGAATGGGATGCGCGCAACGAAGAAATTCGCTGCCAACCCACCACCCGCTTAGTAGCCACTGTCGATGATTTAACCGACATGCTCGACTTCGACTCCGAAGACATCGATGGTATGGACGACGATGCAGGAGATGAGCAGGAACCACCGCCCATAGGGCCCTGGGCCGCTACTTCATCATATGATATATAGATGGTGGACACCCCCAAAGAAGGCAATGGCGACGAGACAACGGAGGATGACCCCTCCAAGAAGCAACCCAAGCGCCGACGTCAGCGACGCTGCTCTAAATCCCACCACAGCAAAAGTAGTGATATCGGCATAGGAGATAATAACACTCCGGATAGCGCCGAAGACAACCACAATCCCCTCCAGCACGATGTAGAGCTGGAGGATGAACAAGCCAGCCCTCCAGAGCAGGCAGCAGATGGAGAACCGGAGGAGGACAATTACATGCCTCTCTTCGAAGACGAGGCGAGCCTCGGCGACGAAGAATTTATCGTTCCTGATGACCCCGTCGAACAGGAGCGCTTCAAGCGCCGGCTTATGGCCACAACAAATAGCCTGAAGAAAAAGCAACAACATCTTCAAGCTGATTAAGACTTGCTAGCATACATATGGACCGAAGTCCTTGCGGCCGAGGAATACGACCTCGAGCGCCCCTCCAAGTATTACCCAAAACGCAGGTTGCTACCTCACCTCGAGGAGGAAGCATTGAAACCTCATGCACCAGTGTACGATGCGGCTGATCGGCCACTGCGTGGCCGAGCCAAAGAGGCATTTCAGCCTGAAGTTCAGCCCGCACCCCGCCGCCACTCAATCCAAAATACCAAGGCTTGGGGCAACACACGGGACCTGCGAGATATATTGGACAGTAAGGCAAAATTTGCAAGGTCAATATACGGGTCACGGGCACGCGCGCCAACACGGGACGATGATCGTCTCACCGGATACGCCAAAAGCAAATCCGGTCGGGCCGAATACAGCAGACAAGACTCATATGGACTGCGTCGGGATATAGCCCGGCACAGAGGTGCCGCACACCCCCTATGCTTCACTGATGAAGTTATAGATCACGAATTCCCGGAGGGTTTCAAACCTGTAAATATCGAATCATATGATGGTACAACAGATCCCGCTGTATGGATTGAGGATTTCCTCCTTCACATCCACATGGCTCGCGGTGATGAAGTACTGCCCACTAAAACTCAAAGGACCAGCTCGGCATTGGCTGAATAGCTTGCCAACAAACTCCGTCGGCAGTTGGGAGGATCTGGAAGACACATTCCTGGACAACTTCCAGGGCACTTATGTGCGACCACCAGATGCTGATGACTTGAGCCATATAACTCAGCAGCCAGGGGAATCGGCCAGACAATTTTGGACTCGGTTCCTGACTAAGAAAAACCGAATTGTCGACTGTACGGACGTAGAGGCCCTCGCGGCATTCAAGCACAACATCCGTGACGAGTGGCTTGCCCGCCACCTTGGTCAGGAGAAGCCAAACTCTATGGCATCCCTCGCGACACTCATGACCCGCTTTTGCGCGGGCGAGGATAGCTGGCTGGCTTGTAGCAATAACTCGTCGAGGAATCCAGGCACTTCGGATACCAAAGATGCCAACGGCAGACAACGTCGTAACAGACCAAAGCACCGCAAATAACGGTGATAACACCGAGGATACGGTAGTCAATGCCAGATTCAGAGGCTCTAGATCCGGTCAGCGGACAAGCCATTTAAAAGAAGTACTCCGGCTCCGTCCAGTTTGGATCACGTACGGGATCGCTCGTGTCAAATCCACGGCACCCCTGACAAGCCAGCCAATCACACAAACAAAGAATGTTGGGTGTTCAAGCAGGCCGGCAAGTTAAATGCTGAAAACAAGGACAAGGGGCTGCATAGTGATGACGAAGAGGAGCCCTGGCCGCCGAACATGGGAGGACAGAAGGGGTTCCCCCCACAAGTGAAGATGGTGAACATGATATACGCAACCCACATTCCCAAGAGGGAGCGGAAGCGTGCACTAAGGGACGACTATGCGATGGAGCCCGTCGCCCCAAAGTTCAACCCATGGTCTGCTTGCCTGATCACCTTTGATCGCAGGGATCACCCCACTAGTATCCGTCATGGCGGATCCACCGCACTGGTCCTAGACCCCATCATCGACGGATTTCATCTCACTCAAGTCCTTGTGGACGGCGGCAGCAGCCTGAACCTACTCTATCAGGATACAATGCGAAAAATGGGTATCGATCCCTTGAGGATCAAAACCACCTTTAAGGGCGTCCTCCCAGGTGTAGAGGCCCATTGCATGGGCTCAATCACACTGGAAGTAGTATTCGGATCACTGGACAACTTCCGAAGCGAGGAGTTAATCTTCGACATCGTCCCGTTTCGCAGTGGCTATCATGCACTGCTCAGACGAACTGCATATGCAAAATTCAACCGCATTACGCATTACGCACACCTCAAGCTCAAGATGCCAGGACCTCGGGGGGTCATAACAGTGAATGGCAACACAAAACGCTCGCTCCAAACGGAAGAGCATACTGCGGCCCTCGCAGCAGAAGCACAAAGCAACCTTTCAAGGCAAACCACTAATTCGGCGATACAGCCCCCGAACACCTTCAAGCGTGTCCGGTGTAAACTGCAACAGGATCGCCTGGCACGATCAGAGCTCGCCAGCAATTCGGCCCCCGTCCCAGTCCCAGTCAAGCGGCGAAATCCGTGCCGCGCGTACATAATTACGCACTAAAAATACCATGGACATAGGCGGGGGCACGATCAGGGCACGTCCCGCAATGCGGCTTAACCTCCCTAGGGGCTATATATCTCTATCATTTATTTTTTTCTTTCTGGGCCTAACTCTCTGGAAGCCCTTTCCGGCAGTATGATTGTCGGACACATTACGGGAAGGAACAACCAAGGAGGCAAGAAGCTAAGATGTACACGGGAACCCCCAGGTGGTCTCCAATAATAATACCTACTTTCTACTATCCATACGCAGCTTGCCCTTGGATAGGACATTTCGAATAGTCCTACTTTCTGCTTATTGCACTACCTGTACCAGTACGCTTCGACGTATTAGTCTATTATTGCATTATTTGTTCCTTTTCTTTTTTTCCTTTATGTCCATTCACGACAATCCGCACCCATATGTTCGGGTACGTTCAGTACGCCAGGGGCTTTCGTTTACCCCATAATACGGCGCAAGAAGTCTAAACACTTTCGACAGTGCGGCACCCCGAACTTATAGCATTATATGCATCAGCTCCGAATCATGTCTTTGGTTAAATGTTGGGTTTGCCTGGCTCCCATGCTTTGGTACCTTAAGTTCTGCTATATCGGCTAAGGTAGCGGTGGGAGAACTACTGCGATTGTGTCCCGGTTCTTCCGGACGAGCACCTCAGTAGAGAAAGCCGAAAACTGACTATCATGATAAGGCGAGAGACTGGTCTCTGTTCGAGAGGTCCCAAGTCCATAAAGACTTTTTCCGCTTCGGGCGAGGAGTCGGCCTTGTCCGGCTTAGGCGTATATAGCGCCCCAAATTCGGCCTTCCAAATACCAGGGGCTTTGCCAAAATTTAAAATTGTAGACTTCTATGTCTAAGTGAGAGTGATAAAGCATTATAGTCCGATTGCCTGGTTCGTTGTGCTGAATAACTCCCTTGAAGGACCCAAAATTGGGGTAAAGAGTGCTTAGTTTTATCCCGAACACCCCAGTACTAGTTACATGGGGGCAGAAGCCGACAACTAGACAACTCTCAGATTTTGTAGACGGCCGCACAGAAGGTAATATTTTAAATTTAAAAAGCGTTGCATAGCGCAGATGAACTTGTTTCATATTACAGGATCACACGAGCATGTTCATCAAAAATTACATCCTTGGCACATTCATCCGCCACTAGGAGGGAACCCTTCGAGACACTCTCATAATAATTTTCGAGGCCACGATGCTCCTTGCCCTCCGGCGGCCCCTCCTTCACAAGCTTCATGGCGTCTAGCTTCGCCCAGTGCACCTTTGCCTGGGCAAAAGCCCTACGCGAGCCCTCGACGCAGACGGACCGCTTTATGACTTCACCAGACCTAAGTAGCTGCCGGGCAGGGGCTCACCGGGCCACATCCGGACTATAAGGCCCTTCATGGCCTATTCGGCCGCCTTGTGAAGCTCGACCAATTGCTTCAGCTGGTCGCTCAAGGGCACCGGGTGTTCGGTCCCAGTATACTAAGACCAGAACAACTTCTCCGTCGAGCTCCCCTCCTCAGCTCGGTAAAACTCTGCGGCATTTAGTACACTGTGGGGAAGATCTGCAAATGCTCCTGGAGAGCTCTGAACTCGGGTAAGAAAAAGGAAAGTCTCCTTCATGTGCTTGCTTTGCATAATGAATGCCTTACCCGCTGCTATCTTCTTCATCGCGTCAATCTCCTGGAGGGCCTTGTGGGCTTCGGGCTTGGCACTCCGGATGTTTTCAAGCGCCTGTGCGAGCTCGGACTCCCACGTCTTAGAGTCAAGCTCCAAGGACTCATGCTTTTTGGCGAGAGCCTCGAGCTCTTGCTGCACCTCGCCTACTCGGGCTTCTTGCTTCTCCCGTTCAATGCGCTCCTTGGCCGC